>NW_006921938.1:1196553-1211159 GCF_000298275.1 Orycteropus afer afer
CAGGAAGTAAAAAGACCAAAATGGATGTCAGAAGAGACTATGAAACTTGCTCTTGAAAGGAGAGTAGCTAAAGCAAATGGAAGAAATGATGAAATAAAAGAGCTAAATAGAATATTTCATAGGGTGGCTTGAGAAGACAAGGTCAAGTATTAAAATGAAATGTGCAAACCTGGAGTTAGAAAACAAAATGGGAAAAACACACTAGGCATTTCTCAAGCTGAAAAACTGAAGAAAAAATTCCAGCCTGGACTTGCAATATTGGAGGATTCTGTGGGCATGAATGTAAATGATTCAGAAAGCCTCACAAGAAGATGGAAGAATTACAGTCACTCTATCAAAAATAATTGGTTGAAATTCAGGTATTTCAGGAGTTCACATGTGATCAACAACCAATGATATTGAAGGAAGAAGTCCAAACTGCACTGAGAGAATTGTCAAGAAACAATACTCTAGGAATTGATTGAATACATATTGTGATGTTTCAACAAACGAATGTAGCTCTGGATGTGCTTACTCATTTATGTCAAGAAATTTGGAAGACAGTTACCTGGTCAACCATCTGGATGAGATCCATATTTGTGTTTTTCAAAAGAAACAATACGGAAATCATAAAACCATATCATTAATATCACTTGTAAGTAAAATTTTGCTGAAAATAATTCAAAAAGACTTGTAGCAGTGCATTGAAAGTAAGCATCCAGAAATTCAAGCAGGATTCAGAATAGGACATGAGTCTAGTGGTACCATTGTTGATGTCAGATAGATCTTGATTGAAAGCAAAGCATATTAGAAATGTTAGCCTATATATATATTTTTTTTTACTATGCAAAGTCATTCAAATATTTGAATCATAACAACTCATGGATGAAGTTGCCAAGAATGAGAATGCTAGAACATTGTGTTCATGAGGATCCTGTTCATAGACCAAGAGGCTATCTTTTGAAAAGAACAAGGGGATACTGTATGGTTTAAGGTCAACAAGGATAATCCTCAGGGTTTTATCCTTTCACCATACTTATTCAATCTTAATGCTGGGGAAATAATTTGGGAAGCTGAGCTATATGAAGAATATGGCATCAGAATTGGAGAAAGACTAACAACCTTTGGTATGCAGCTGACATAATTTGCTTGCTGAGAGTGAAGAAAATTTGAGGCATTTACTGATGAATATCAAAGACTACAGTCTTCAGTATGGATTACATCTCAGAATAATGAAAATGAAAATCCTCAGAACTGGACCAATAAGCAACATCATGAGAAATGGAGAAAAGATTGAAGTTGGCAAAGATTTCATTTTACTTGGATCCAGGATCAACGTCCATGGATGCAACAGTCAAATGATCAGGTGTCATATTGTATTGTCAAATCTGCTGCAAAAGACCTCTTTAAAGTGTTAAGGAGTAAAGACGTCTCTTTGAAGACTAAGGTACTCCTAACCAAAGCCATGGTATTTTTAATTGCTTCATATTCATGTGAAAATTAGACAATGAATAAGGAAGACTGAAGAAGAGTCAGTGCCTTTGAATTGTGGGGTGAACAAAGAATAATTAAAATGCTATGGACTGCCAAAAAACAAAGAAATATGTCCTGGAAAAGTGGTGCTGGAATGCTACTTGGAAATGAGAATGGCCAGACTTGTTTCATCTACTTTGAACATGCTGTCAGAAGTAGCCATTCCCTGGAGAAGAACATCATGCTTGGTAAAGTAGAAGGTTAGCAAAAAGTTGAAGACTCTGAAAAAGATGGATGCCACAGGAGCTGCAACAATGGACTCATAGCAAGGATTTTGAAGATGGTGCAGGACCTGGCAGTGTTTCATTTTGTTGCAAATAAGGTCATTATGAACCTTAGTCAACCTAAAGACACCTAATTGTAACAATAATGTACCCACATATAATTTAGTTGTTATTTTTGTTAGTAGCCTTTGACTCAGTTCCAACTCATAGCGACTGCATATATAACAGAATGAAAACTTGCTAGATCCTGTGCCATCTTCATGAGTGCTTTCCAACCTAGAGGCTGATCATCTTATATTATATTGATTAATTTTCTGTTAAGATCCACAGTGTTTTCACTGGCTAATTTTCCAAAATATGTACACAGGCCTTTCTTTTCAATCTATCTTAATCTAGGATCTCCACTGAAACCTTCGCACCAAGGTGCTGGTATTTGAAATACCAGTGGCATAGCGTCCAGCCTCATAGCAACACATAAGCCATTCAAGCACCACAAACTGACAGATGGGTGGTGGGAATGATGCTGTTGTTGTTGTTTATAGGTGCTATTGAGTTGATTCCTACTACCAGTGACCTTATATACAGCAGAACAAAACACTGCCTTGTCCCGTGTGACCTCTCATTCCTTGCTTGGCTTAAGCCTATCATTGAAGTCACTGTGCCAAGCTATCTTGTTGAAGATCTTCCCCTTTTTCTCTGAGCCTCCACTTTAACAATGTTTCATGGATCTTCATAAAGTTTTCCATTAATATATCAGTCTGTGTTTCACTGCTATTGATAAGGTTTTCAGCAGCCAATTCTTTGAGAAATGGATGGCCCTGTTTTTCTTCCCTTTCTGTCTGAGATACAGAAACAGAGTTTTTGAGAAAGGTCAGAGGAAAGTTTTCAAGATGTAGGCAAAGGTTTATGATAAAAACGTAACTTTGATGAAATTGGGATTAAATTGTTTTCCAAAGAGAAAGAATCAACCAGTTACGCAGTATTTATAATTTAAGTATTTTCAGAAGCAATTTTGAGCAATAAATTTGCATTGGTTCAGAGATTTTTAAAAAAGTCTCATTTTCAATTGGATGTTTTTGAGATTTTAAAAATGTCTGGGAAAATGGAGAATGTCTATGCTTCTTTAAGAGCATTTAGAAAAAATAAAATTTAAAACTCATAATTTTAAACTCATTGGACTTGTTCTTTATGATATCTCATGCTTAAAAACCACCAAAAATGGGCATGCAGGATACATGCTATATATTATGTTCTAAATTCCTAAATCTTTATTTAAAAACAATCAAAAAAAAAAAAAAAACACACACACACAAAACAACATTATTTGGCTTTTACTTTCTGTTGTTTGATTTTCCTGGATAAATTTGTGCTTCAATTTTAATGAAATACATTTACATCTCTGAAAACCTGGTTGATTATGCTTTTCTTATTAGTAGACCAATATCCATTTTTTAATGATAATTAAGTCATAAATAAGGAGTAATCTCTATTATAGTATTTCATAATCTTTTCATTTAGAAGAATTACTCTACACACATAAACATATTATCATGAAGTATTTTGAGAAAAATTTAAGAGGCAGAAATAAAAAACATTTAAGTAAAATTTGGTAATTGATTTTAGGTATAAATTTAAAAGACAAGCATTTGTATTGCTTCATAATTTAACCACAAAATTTCAAAGTAAAGTGCTTTGCTTGCAGATCAGCATTCCTTTATAGATAAGAGTTATGTATTCTAGCATTTCAGCCATTCATGTGTAAATGATTTTCTTAAAGTGCTGAAAATAATTGAAAACAGATGAATATTTTCAGCATAATAAAAATTCTCTATTCAAGGTTTTTTTCCCCCTAAGAAAGCCCTTTCTTTGAGGGAGGTGGGAGTCAACTACAAAAGTAGTCTTCAGTCTAGCATGAATATCATGCATCCTAAATGAGCAGTCTGAATTAATGAGGTCATGAGGTCTTAATGAAATATAAAAGTTTCTCTGTGAATTTAAAACTGGCTAGAAAGGAGTTGGTAGGACAAATATTCTTTTTTGACATAATTTCTCTGACATGGGTACTGAAAATGGGCCTAGAGGACTTTTTTCAATACAGAAAAAAAAATTAGTATAAGCATGTGTATTATAAGAACAAGGATTAAAGAAAAAAGAAAGAGAGAAAAGAAAACTCTCATCATTTGAGCTAGACAGACTGAATGTAAGAGCCTTCATGAAGCTTTGAGTATTGTCTAAAATCTATGGCATTTTCCTCATATGAGAAGACCTAAACAATGGTGAAATTCAGGAAAATTCCCTCTAGAGAGACTGAAGAACTGTAAGAGTAACTGAGCCACTCGAGTCAAACATTTCTCAATAATCTTCAGGCTCTTCTATGATAGAATCTAGGTGGTGCAAACTGATAGTGCATTCAAGAACTAATCAAAAGTTTTGCTAGCAGTATACCCAGAGGCACCTCAGAAGCAAGTTTTGGGAGTATACTTCGAAAATGACAGCCATTAAAAACCATATTGAGCACAATTCTACTCTAACATACATGAGATTGTCATGAGTTGGAATCAATTTGTTATGATGCAAGCTAGGAATGGGTACTTGAATATAAACATATTCACCATCCCTAGGACATTGATTTAATTCAATACTTTGATATCCAATGATAGAAAGAGAAGAGTTATATAAACATTAGAAAGTTTTTATAGTAGTTTAATAACTTGGAAGAAGCACTTAAGCAGGTGGGAGTTTTGTGGAGAGGCCTTAAGAATGTAACAATTGACTCATCAGTCTTTGCTATGATAACTACAAAATAATGTCACACAACTTTAGAGGAAGCTTTCCAGAAATATTCAGTTCAAATCTAAAAAAGCACCATATACAAAAATGACTATAATTGACAGAGATCACTGATATGGGTGGTCTATGAAGACTATTTCTCATCAAATGGACACTAGTGGTTTTGAATGTATTAGTTTTAATAACTACTTAGAGGAAACAGCAAGTCCACCTTCTACTAATTCATGGACCAAACTGTATCATCCCTCAACATGAAATGTGAAGTATGTTATTATGGCATAAACACAACATATAATACTATTTTCTTCCCTGGCTTTTATGGAAAAACTCCCACAAATCTATATTGGTTGTTCTGAGTAACAGCTACAAATGGTGAATATATAAGATGTTTTTGAAGGAGTCCTAGTGTCTCAATGGTTAAGGAGTTCAGCTGCTAAATGAAAGCTCAGGGATTCGAACTCACCAGCCACTCCTTGGGAGAAAGATGTGACAGTCTACTTCCATAAGGATTTACAACCTTGGAAACCTTCTGGGGAAATTCTAATTTTTCCTATAGGGTCATTATGTATGGGAATCAACTTGATTATCATGGATTTGGTTTTGGATTTTAAGGCATTTTTAATATATCCATATAAGATTATCAGCCCTTCATTTTTACCAGAAATATTTCTGGAAACCAATATTCTAATTCTGCAAACACTTAACCTGGTTTAGATATTTAATGTATTTATTTCATAATGTAAAACTGTTTCAAAACTCTACATTCCAAAACTGGATGAGAATTCCGAGAAGGCAAAACTTTATTGGGTCAACTAATGTACTACAAATTATATTGTTAACTAAGTTTGCTTTTTTACAATGACTTATAAAAGTTTTAAAAGGAGTGCTGGTGGCTCAGTAGTTAAAGTTCTCAGATTCTGGACAAAAGGTCTGTGATTCCAACCCACCAGCCTCACCACAGGAAAAAGACAAGGCAGTCTGCTTCAAAAAGATTTATAGCTTTAAAAGCTCTATATGGCAGTTCTACTCTGTCTTTTAGGGTTGCTTTGAGTTGGAATCGACTTGATGGCCGTAGGTTTGGTATAGTTTAATATTTAAGTTTTAGAGGCTGTAAACAGGTTTGGATTTTAACATTAAGTGGGGATCTTTCTCTGAAGGGAAGTTGGCATTGTCATTAAGTTAAAGGATCCAAGAGACTCTGGGATGACCTGAATGATTATGTTAAGCCATGTCAGGTCTTTCTTGCACTATATTGCATAATACCTATTGATAAAATTTACTAAAATACTCTATTACGGGCACACCAAATATGTGGCACACGGATTGCCATACACTTTTACCTCCAGATATTAAGGTAGGTATTTTAATTGATTAATATCCTTTTGGATCAGCAAAGTTCCAATCTTTCCAGCACAGAATTCTAGGTTCTATTTATAAGCTATTGGTATGTTGCCACCTGGAATGAGAGTGGGCAATCTACTTCCGTAGAGATAGTGCATCGGGAACCCAAGGAGGGGTCGCTATGAGTGGGACTGACTAGACAGCAGTGAGTATGGGTTTTGTTTTGGTTTTCGGTATGCTACCAATAGTGTGAGGACAGCATGACGAAAATTAAAATATCCATCTGGCTTGACCATTATTGTTGCTTAAGTTTTCTTTTACTTTATCTTTAGAAATATATGAAAATCACTTTATAAATATATAAAAATGAAAAGGGCAACTCCTCCCTTTTAAAAATTCAATGACTTTTCTTTCACTTTGAATAATGAAAAACGTAACACCTATATAGTATTTTTTCATTTATGCATAATCTATTCAGCTTTTGATCTGTGGATAAAAAAGATCCACATTTGGATCTGACATTGTAAAATAGGAAATACACAAAATTCACTGCTTTTGTAGTGTTTACATTCAAACTGGTGAGATAGTAATAAGTAAAATGTTGAATAAATAATATATATAGTACATTAACATGTTATCATATATAGCATATTCACAAGGAGCTCTGGAGGCATGGTGGTTAAAATAATTGGCTACTAACCAAAACTTCAGCAGTTCAAACACATCAGCAGTTCCATGAGAGAAAAATGAGGCAGTCTGCTTTTGAAAAGATTTATAGCCTTAGAAACCTTATGAGACAATGAACTTGATGGAAACCCTATGAGGCAATGAACTTGATAACATAAAAAAAAATATGCTTTTTTAAATAGCATATTAAAGAGTAGTAAATTCTAAAAGTATGCATAAAATGAAAAGGGGTATAGAGTGTGTATTGGTATATGTGTTAGGGAAGGATGCAATTTTATGTACCAAATCAAAACCAAACTCACTGCCAGCTAGTTGGATCAGACTCATGGTGATCCTTCCTGGGGTTTCTAAAGCTGTATCACTATGAAAGTAGACTGCCCAATCAGTGACCAGAAAAGTCGTTACTGAGAAAATGAATTTGGAGTAGAGAATGAGATAAAGAACTTTCAAGGAAGAAGGGAAAGAAAGTGCCAAAGCTGTGTGGTACAGTGACGAGGAGTATCTTGAAACAGAAGGAGGCCATTGTCACTGAAACAGAACAGGCAAAGGAACTATTTGAGATGCTAGGAGTCAACACTGCATTTCCTGCATACCTTTTTATACATCATCTCATTGATTCTCTCAGCAGCCTTTCAACAGAACAGGTATGAATATACCATTTTACACAAGTGAAAACAGATTAAAAAAAGAAGTGATATAATTTACCGAAAGTCTAATAACTAGAAAATTGCAGCATTCCCTCTGAGATCAAGGTCTTTGGAATACAAATTCATCATAAATTCTGTTAGAACACAGATGCCATTTTATAACTGAAAAAAAACAGCTAACCTCTAAAATGGAAACTATCCTGCCACAGAGTGTCCCTGAAATCTACTCAAAACAGCATGCAAACCACGTCTTGCAGTAAAATCATTATTTCAGCAGCTTAAATCAAGCCAGGCAGCTTATTTGTGATTTCGTTCATCCATGCCAATGTTCTGCTCGATATGTATGTCAATGAACTAGAGGCAGTTTTTGACTCGTGTATACAGTGTATTGCTAAAAATTCATTTCAAAATAGAATGAATGCCTGTCAAATCGCAGATGTTCTTTCTCTAAGGGGAATTTGAATCACAGTGAGTCACAATTACAAAATTATTATATAGCATGTGCACTTTAGAATCTGTCTTTAAAAACCTATTGCCATTGAATCGATTCTGACTCATAGGGACTCTACCAAAACCAAAAAACCAAACTCACTGCCATCGACTCCGATCCAACTCATAGCGACCCCTCCTTGGGTTTCCAAAGCAGTATCACTACGGAAGTAGATTGCCCAACCTTCTACAGGACAGGGTAAAACTGCCTTATAGGGTTTCCAAAGCTGTATTTTTACAGAAGTAAAAATACTTCTTTCTCCCATGGAGTGGCTGATGAATGCAGACCTCTGCTCCTTTGTCTAGTAGCTATGCACTGAGCACTTAACCACTGTACTATTTGATTACAAAGAAGATTACCTGAAGTCCCAAGCATATTTCATTTGAAGAAAAAAAATCACAGTTTTTCATTACTCTTAATTATTTACATATTGGTCTCAACAGAATTAAAAGTATAATAATTATATTTCTTTTCAACAGAATCAATAATTTTAATTCTCTGCTCATTTACACTGAATAACTAGGACCGCTCCCTGAAGATTGCCTTTGGAGAATGATTAACAGCAGGTAAATATATTCATTCTTGTTACTATAAGCCTAGTAAAATATCACAGCAAACTTGCTTATGTAAGAACTAGCTACAATAATAAATCAATGTGTGCAATCTAGATATTTTTTTCCTGTTTCTTTCTATTTAAGGCTCATATTACACAAGCACTGTTGTTATTCTCTGTCCACTAACTGGTAATACATATTTGGTTGTCTGTCACATGAGTACCTCCTTATAAATAAGTTTTTATGAAGTTGAGGAAGATCACTGGCACATGGAGCACCCAAAATAATTTTTTCATGTGCTTCAAAGCATGAACTGAAATGAGATTATCCAAAACATATTGTCACAAATTTGTTAAAAGCATAACTAGGAGTTTTCCAGTGATGAGTCTACAGTTAAACAGACTGAAGGCCCACTTGTTTTATAAACTACCAAAACCAAACCAAACTCACTACCAACGGGTCACTTCTAACTCATAGCCACCCCTTTGGGTTTCCAAGGGGGTAAATCTTTATGGAGGCAGATTGCTCAGTCTTCCTTCTGCAGAGTGGCTGGTTGGTTTGGACTGCCAACTTTCTGGTTAGATGTCAAATGCCTTAGGCACTATACCACTAGAGTTCCTTTTATAAAATATAGTAGAGTGTGTTAGAAAAGTAAAATAATTGTATGCATTTTGCGTAAATATAGAGCCCAGCTCTCTCCATAAAACATGCAAATAAGAAATAGTTATCTATATGCAATCCCATAACTTAATTTTTATTTAGATAAGGGACAATTGGAAGAAATTTTAGGATACCAGTATGTAAACATCTATCTTCTTTGGATAACTCCTATTAAAATTCTGAATCTATAGCTTTTATTTAAAGCTAAATTATTTTATGCCAACATTTAAATTATGAAACTGACAAAATTGTCATGATTATGGAATCTCTCATGGTTTATTTTTCATTAATTTTAAAATCAGAAGATATTGAAGAAATGATGTTGACATGTACATCCATCTTTAGTTTGAGTTGGTTTAATAAGATAATTTAGGTATTTTGTCAATTGACAGAAATTTAGAATATAAGTTAATATAATAAATGAGTAAAATAAATGCCTCAGAAATCTCCAGAATATGAAATTGTCTCTTACATCTGAATTTTTATGCTTCTATCATTTACTAAGCATCATTTGCATTTTTCCTTGGTTGCTTTTTTAAGTCACAGTGTATGAGTTACTTTCTTGTAAAATCTTCAAAGGCCTTCACAAGCTTGTATTAGTTGTCACTCCTATGTATTCCCTTAGAAATTTGTGGGTTAGCATATATTAATATTATATTGATATTATCTGTCTATTTGTCTGATTTCACCTGAATATTTTTGTGCTTGGTTTGCTGTTTACCAAGTCCTAAAGACAAGAGTAATATTTTAAAAAAATATATTTAATTAAATAATAAAAATGAAAACATCTGGCCTTGGCAAAGGTTTGAAACTGATAGAACTAGTTATAAAAAAGCCCTTTATAGATTTGACATTATAAAATGTCATTAACAATGCAACATATTTACAGGGTACTTTGCCATGTAAAATAGAAATGCTTAAAGCAAAAATGGGCTGTGCCAACATGAAAACACAATTAATGCCACTAAATTGTACATGTGAAGACTGCTGAATTGGAAAATGTTTTGTTACATACATATTTACAATAACAACAACAACAACAACAAAAAAAAAACTGTGCTTCTTTTCTTTTTATAGAATAATTGTACAGTGATATATTTAACAGGAATATTTTTTGTTTCTTTAAGAAAAAATATCCTACCTAATTTGATGAGTAGTGACTGGGGTCTTAAAGACTTTTGAGGAGCTCTGGTAGCGTAGTGCCTAAGGCACTTGACTGCTAATCAGAAGGCTGGCGGTTCAACCCCACCAGCCACTCCTCAGAAGGAAGACGGAGCAATCTACTTCCATAGTGATACTTTCTAAGAAACCCAAGGAGGGGTCACTATAAATCGGGTCTGACTTGATAGCACATAACAACAACATAAGACACAACTCTTGGTCTCCTCTCATCTGGAGCAAAGAAGAATGAAGAAGATCAAAGTCATCTAAAAACAATTAGTTCAAATATAAGAAGGACCACGAGGACCTCAGCCTCCACAACCTAGACCAGAAGAACTAGCTGGTGCCCAGCTACCAATGCCAACAGCTAGAAAAGGGATCAAATCTGGAGATCCTAGATAGAGTGGAAGGAACAATGTGGAAGAAAATTCAAAAACAAAAAAAATGACCAGAATTGCTTGTCACTAAGAGACTGATGGAACGCCTGAGATTATGGCCCCAGCTTACCCTTTGAGCCTAGAAATGGAATCACTGACATGGATTGGCTCTCAGACCAACAGTAGAAAGAGCTACATCCAGAACACCTACCCCAGCTTGATGCACCCACCTATTCTAGGGAGATGCACCCTTTGGATCAGTCAGCCATGAAATAGCAGACGGGTATCACTTACATAGAGGGAAAGCTGGAAAAATAGGAATGCATGGATGAAAAAGACAGAGGGAGAGGGTGGTCACAGAGGGGAGAGGGAGAAAAAAAAGAATAAAAAAAGAACAATTATAAATCAATTAAGAATATATATCATAGGTATTTCCTCACATTTCTTCCTAAATGTAGAAGCACATGGTATGGATGCGTATATTTTTGCAATAATAATTAAATAATACTTGCTCCTAGTTTAACATAATTTCCTTTACACACATTTTATCCAATAATTTATCTTACTAAGAATCTATTATTTCTATAATCACAATAACTAAAATAGTTTAAAGCATAATCTACATTCCAAGGCTTTTAAGTTGCCAAATATTAAACTAGGATTAATTTTTGTTTTAAAATTTGGCAATAAGTATTCAGAAGGCAAAATAAAATCTTATGAGTGAGCCTACATAAATGTCATGCCTATTGAAGCACTTACTGTGAAGATCAAAGACCACAGCTTCAGTATGGATTACACCTCAACATGAAGAAAATGAAAATCCTCACAAATGGACCAATATGCAGCATATTGAGCAATGGAGGCAAAATGAAGTTTTCAAAGATTTCATTTGACCTAAATCCACAATCAACATCTAAACCAAAAACCAAACCAAATTCACTGCTGTAGAGTCAGATCCAGCTCACAGCGACCCACTCCTTGGGTTTCCAAGGCAGTATCGCTACAGAAGTAGATTGCCTAACCTTTCTTCCAAGGAGTGGCTGGTAGGTTTGAACCACCAGCCTTCTGGTTAGCAGCCAAATTCCTTAGGCATTATGCCACCAGAGCTCCTCAATCAACATCTAGCAATCAAGAAATCAAATAATGGTATTGCCTTGGGTAAATATACTGCAAAAGACCTCTTTAAAGTGTTGCAAAGCAATGCTAACACTTTGAGAACTAAGATATGTCTTAGCCAAACCTTGGTATTTCAATTACTTAATATGCTTCTGAAAGCTGGACAATGAATAAGGAAGACTGAAGAAGAATTGATGTCTTTAGATTATGGTGTTGATGAAAACCATTGATTATATCGTGGACTGCCTTAAGAACATGGGCAATGTTGGTACAGTGGTTAAAGCAGTTGGCTGCTAAAAAAATATTCAATGGTTCAAACTCTTCAGCTGCTCTGTGAGACAAAGATGAAGCAGTCTGTTTCTGTAAAGATATACAGTCTTGGAAACCCTATGATTAGCACTTAAAAATAACAATAACTCTGTCATTTTAGGGTAGCTAAGGCAGGGTAAGTGGTTCAAACCCACCAGCCACTCCACAGAAGGAAATCTTTCCATAAAGATTTACTGCCCTGGAAACCCAAAGGGGATCACTATGAGTAGGAATCTACTCAATGGCAGTGAGGTTTTTTGTTTTTTCTTTTGGTTTTATGGTACTGGGTTTGCTTTTGGGTTGGGCCAGAAGAATGAACAAATCTGTCTTGGAAAAAATACTGCCAGAGTGCTTCTTAGTAGTGAGGATTTTAAGATTTAGTCTCATGTACATTTGACATATCACATTTGACATAGTATCAGGAGGGACTAGTCCCTGGAGAAGAATATTATGCTTATTAAAATAGAGGGTAATTTAAAAAGAGGATTGAGATGGATGACATAGTGGCTGCAACAATATTTTGCAACATTGCAATTATTGTGAGGATGGCACAGGACTGGGCAGTGTTGACTGCGCTGTACATAGGATCACAATGTGTCATAAGCAATTTGACAGCACCTAAAAACAGGAATGATATTGAAAATCAGGCAAAATTGAAAAACACAAAGGAATTATCCAGCCCAAGTCTTTTAAAGACACTTGTCCCTCAGTGATGCAAATGGGTACTGATCAGCTACTAACAAAAGGAAAAAGTGTCTTAGCAGAGGAAAGTTGGGAGAAAGGCCTAGAGATCTAGTTTAGAAAAAACAGCCATCAGAAATTCTATCATATACACTTCTTTTCTGACATATATTTGATCACCATGAGTAAGAATTGCCTCAACAATGACTGGTTTAATATTGGTATTCTTGAAGATAATATAATATAAAAGATTATATGTCTAGTTGTTATCATATATCCCATAACATTGCTGATAATATGTATGGTAAAATGTATAGGTAAAATAATTCATAAAAATTAAATGAGTTGTTCTTTCAAGGGTTCAGGTGATATGTGATATGAATCCTTTCTTGATTATTAGTTGACATTGTTTCAGTTATCTATACTTGGTATTTTCAGTGAGGCTCCTTCCAAGAAGCAAAGAAATAATAAAAATATTCATCAAATTATAGCTAATATTTAACAGAAATGTATTCATCAAGTTAAATAAACTAATCTGAAGTGCTCCTACATGATTTCAACACTGCAAATATTAATGCTGCCATTTAAGAAGGCATGGGCTGGAATGAAAACCAACTTGGCTGGGCTGTGATTTTGTGTAGCTTTGCAGTTTATGTAGTTATTCCCTGTGATGAGATTGTAATAGCTTCCATGATGGAATCTTCTGTGAGCAGCAAAGTAGTTGCATTCAGGGTGGGACCTTCTTCCTAGTATACATAGAGAAGTTTTGAAGAAGGTCTCCAGCTTTTTGGCACATTAGGACCATGCATTTGGCTGAGTCTTCATCTTCAGTTCTTGGAATTGAATCGGTGGCCTGCCAGGTTGCCTCCCAATCTTGGAATTGTTCCTGGACTTGAACCAATAGTCTTCCAAGCTACCTGCTGATCTTGGGATTGTCCATTGTACCTGTCGATCTTGGGTTTGTCAGCCTCAGTAGCCAGCAACTGTGTGAAATAGAAGCCCCTCATTTGCTCCAGTTGGCCTGGTACAATAAGCAGAGCTAAAGCCTAAGGTCCATGACAATGGTTGTACAGTTTCACAAATGTTAGATAGGTAAGAAGCATATAGGCACTACAATGAACATAGAACTTCAATTTGAAAAATACCTGAAGTTTGCTTGTGAAGAATGACAGCTAACAAGTTATTGTGAAGTGGTGGAATGAGGGTTGTATGAAATAGGATGTGATGAACTGAGGTAGCTGGTCAATGTTTGAGGTATGTGTGGTAAATTTTGTGTAGTCCTACAACTTCAATTAAATCATGGACTGCATTGTGCATTTATGCTATTTAGTAGACAAAATTTGCAAAATCAAACAATAAATTTTGCATTATACTAAATTACTTAATATATCAATCATATTGAATAAGTTAACATTTTAAAAATAAATCATATAGTTAAAGTAATAATAACATATATTTATATTTTTTTTTTCTTTTGTTTAAATATAATTGAAAAAATTTAAAATATAATTCCAACTTCTGCCATATTTTAAGAAGAATCTCTTGTGGCAAATTGGTTAAGACATTTGTCTGTTAGCCTAAAGTTTGGCAGTTCAAACAAACTAGTTGATCCATGGGGAAAACATGAACCTGTCTGTTTACTTAGTAATTTATAGCCTTGGAAATCCTATGAGGCAGTTCTCCTCTTTCCTGTAGGTTTTATATGAGTTGTAATCAACTTTATGGTTGGTGTTTTGCTGTATTTTCAACTTGTATTGAATTTATCTTAGTAAATAGTATACATTTATGAGATATTAGACTATTAGTTAACAATAGAGTTTCCTTTAACTAGAGTTGCCTACGACTGTTCAGGGGACCACTGTCTGGGCTGTGATAAAACCCTTAATATATATTTAGTAATGCTTAGAAAAACTACTTTGACTTCATTTTCAAAACAAAGAATTATAAATGATAAATTATATATATAAAGATAACTACAGATCTTTTAAAGATAATAATACATTAAAAAATTGAATACAGTTCATATATATTCTTATATAAATGTCTTCTTTTTTGAA
>NW_006921938.1:1212424-1225036 GCF_000298275.1 Orycteropus afer afer
TACAACATTATTACTTTAGAAAATTGTAAAAACTCAAAAATATTTATTAGTAATTATGTTTGAATGAAATTGATTTTTTTGCAGTAAGATAATATTTTAGATCATTTCTAGTATTTAGCTTTTTTCTAAATTCTAGATTATTATTAATATAATAGAATTAATAAAAAGATTATGAGAAAGTAAAACAATTTTCATTGTATGAATATCTTTGTTGTGCAATTCATGTATTACATAATTAATCCCATTTATTCTATTGCCCCCCAAAATCTCTGAAGATAGGGATTCTAATCTACACTTTTCAATGTCATACTGTACAAATTTTGTCTTACTACAGGATTTCATTCTCTAAACAAAGTCTACCTTAAGAAATCACCAGAATTGTGGGTAGACAAGGTGTATCAGCTAAAAATATATTCATACCTGTACAGTATCTAGATGTTTTGGCTTGAAAGAATGGATAAAATTGTAAAACATGAATGTATATATTATTTTTGACATTAGGCACAGCTCACTAAATCTTAATAAAGGAGATCTGCTGAATATGCAAGTTTTCTTCTTAGTTCAACAATGCTGGACCATTTTATAAGTTCTGAACAGTCATCTTCACATTCCGAACTGCATTACTCAACAAAAGCATCCGGTTATCAAGATACCTTAGGTTTGCAGTAGTTCATTATTTACCTTTCTGAGTGCTCAGCTTCTCTGAAGGTACATGACAAGGCAAATAAGCCAGCTATTCCTCATGCAGAAGAGTGTGTGAGAGTGGCTTTTGTTCTTTCAATTTCAAGAGATAAATGGAGGAAGAAAAAATTCTTGAAAGCTTTGTCGAAGTGCAGATCTTATTTGATAATCAGACAGCATCTTAGCTAAGAAGAAAGAAAATATGCAACACTTTATGTCTTTTATGAGACAAGAATATTTTTGCCTTTCCCATCCAGAAATAGCCAGTAAAGTTAATTAAGGAATTCATAAGGATGAAATGATATTAACTTTTGATTTTACTCCTTTTAAAATGCTGGAGTAATGAATAATTCTACTGTACTGAATATTTTTTTGTTGCTGTTTTTAGTGGTGATCATTATTGGTATTTATCTAGGTTCTAAAAGTTTATTTCTTTTCATGTTTATTGGCAGGGTTGTAATGGTATGTTTTTGTCAGTGATCATAAGTTTATAGAGTACCGGGAACTAGGCTATATAATTTGGTTTATGGAATGCCGGCAGGGCACTGCATATTTATAGTTCAATGTGCTATTCTGTTGATGAATATTATGATGATGGCTGATGACTTTTGTGTTATCTGTACAGCAATAATCATCTCTTATTGCTATAATCTCTTCATGCAACAAATGAGTCTAACAGGAAACCATATGGGATACATATCACACTCAACATGAATGTTCATTACATTTTGTACAATATGAGAACAATATTTGAATATAGTTTTTAATTATTACATAAATTTAGCAGCCCATTGAAAATATAAGTATATTCTGAAAACTTAAACTTCCTATTTTATGATATATTTATCGACATAGTATCTGTTTCTTGGTTCACTGAGAATCTGTTGCAATTAAATAGCAGGTGAAAGAAAATAAGTAGCTTGCAATTAACTTTTTCAAATAAACCTAATTAGCAGTAAACTACCTTCAAAGTAATGCATATGAGCACTATAATTGAAAAAAATAGTGCAGATAATCCTGCAAAAGTTGCAAAGAGGTTCCAGTAAAGATTCTTGATGAAATGATTAGCAATGGCTATATTTCAACACCTGAGTCTAATAGCATCAGGATAATTCTACACAAAATATTTCTCATTTTATACTCATTGTCATAGCATTTTTAGGATAATTATTGCAATATCCAAATACAATACTTAACAACTGATTCATAACTATTGATAATAATATTTCTAATCATTCTCTTTATTACAGTATATATATATAACATATATATGTATGTATATATATGTATGTATGTGTAAAACAATCTTCATCAATTAAAAGAACACACCATAAAGTGATTGTTGAAAGTAACACATATCTTATCTATGCAAATAGCCACTATTTTATACTATAAATACTTGCAAATATTTTTCCCTTAGTTGGTGTCACAGTGGTTGTGTTTGACTGCTAATCGAAAGGCCAGATGGAAAGATCCAGATGACCTGCAGGAGAAAGATGTGGAAGTCTGCTTCTGTAAATATTAAAAGCTTAGGAAACCCTTTGGGGAAGTTTTATTCTGTCTTATAGGGTGGATGTGACTCAGAATCAACTATAGGGTAATGTGTTCAGGCCTTACTGGTAAACTTTTATAAACTGTTTTTGGAAATACATTTTTTCTTTAATTGTAGTAAGAAATCTTTGCCTAACTAGAACTGAGTTTTTATTTATGGAGAGGAAAAATGTAGAAATATGCATTTGATGCTCAAACACTACTCTGTGAGAAGTCAACTATGTGGAAATATATTATTTTTTGGAATATTTCAAAATATATCATAAAATCACAATATAGCAGTTTTAAATGTTTTTGAAGATATTTTTATTGAAATGATGTTAAACTTGTTTTTAATTTTAGGGTGGGATTTAGCTTTAGGATGTTCTTGGATGGCAGACAGATGAGTTGAAATATACCAGAAAAGATTAATTAGGTACTCTCCACCACACCCCCTAGAGAGTAATTCCTCGCAATTCTAAAGGCACCAATGCAATTTAGAAATGCACAAGGAAGGGGTAAGATATAAAGCTCTCTTCCCTAAGCACTTCCAAACTTATAACTTCAAATATCAATGGGTTATTTTTGAAAATTTGGGAAGAAAATGGAGGAACAGAGTGTATTTCATCTGTAGAAATTTCAGTGTGGCCATCTTCCTCACTATTGCCAGGCACTGTTAGATTTTAGACATGTACAGCTATCTGTACATTATTTCATTCATTTTAGAACTCCTGTTACCTGATAGGATTTTTTAAAAAATGTGTAATCATTACAGTTTTCTTCTTACATATACAAATACCTAGTATTTTCTAGACACATTTTTGTCAGCCTTTTAATAGGAGCCTGGAGATCTGCTCCCATTAAGATCATAGCTTAACAAACCTATACTGTCTCATAAGGTTTCTATGAGTCAAAGTAGACTTGACAGCACCCAGAAGCAACAAGGTGCCTTTCTTTAAATTAGAAAAATAAATTAAAAATAAATAAATAAATAACCTCCTCTTTCCGAAAGGGTGCAGCCCTGCAGCTAGATGGCTGGATGAACAGATAATACTTTGTACACAGAAAAATGGTACCAGGGGACATGGCTTGCAGTGAAAACATAAGTTCAATTCTCTCTCATTCTTCTTGGCGAGGAAACTCTTGCTGAAGTGTGCGTGGTCTTCCTGCTTACAGCAGCTCTCTCCCTTGAGCCCTCTGAAACATAGCATCCATTTCTTCTGAAGGGATCACATTTTCCAGTTGAACTAGAAGCATTACCTAAAAGTATAAGCTAATGATAATGTCATGCAATTACTCAAACTGCACATAAATGTGAGTTTATCAGAACAAATATCCCTTCTACTGCCTATTTCAATCACAGGATTAATAAAATTTCTCTTGGGGCAATACCTCTAAATAAGAGAATATTTTGTTTTCTTATATCACATTTACTAAAAGTCCATTTAGGGTATATAGAAATAGTCATGACCTAGAATAGTCATCTGTAAAGATCTTAGCACAAAATGAAGTAGAAGGCAGAATGTATTCAAGAGGGGACTTCTCATTACAAGCTCAATTGTAATCTGTGCAAGTCATCAGGTGTTTGAATCTTCCTAGTGGGACTTTCGGGGAAAAGATACAAAAGTGTGATGTAATGGAAACTGGATTTTGTATTTCAAAATTGTGTACATTTGCTTTTCTCCTCTCTACTTCCCTTTTGACAATTAAAATAGCTTAATTTACTTCTAATAAAACAAATTAAGAAAAGATCTGTCCTAGGTTTTCTCTATAAAACTTTTTAAAAACCTACCCAGATCTCTGGTACGTGGCATGTCCTCTTATTTTATAGGTCATTATACTTGGGATTACCTAACTTTCTATGATTATCACTACAAACTTATTACATTTCATTATTAAATGTTTGGCCTCCTGCAAACGTTTTAATCTTCTCAATACATTTCTTTCCATTTCCTGTGAGAACTTGTTGTCTGGGGTGTCTTTCTTCAATTGTGAATTCTTCAAAATCCCTCTGTCTTGTTGCTACATTCTGTTTGAATGTAAGTAATCAAGCAATAGCATTTATTTAGAATTTGTAATGTAGAGGCATTATGCTAAAACCTATTTTATACTTAGCAACAGTTACTACAACAATAACAACAAAAATGAATTTGATTGGTTACCCTATTCCTCCATTAGGTAATGTCCCATTTCTTTGACCATTCCATACTTATTGAAAGGAAATTAACTTTATGCAATTCCAGTTCTTTGCTGCTCTCAATACTTAGTATTTAAAGGTCACATTTGAGTCTTTATGTCCTTTGACTGCTTGGAGTATTTATAACAAAACCTATTTTTCCTGAAACTCTTTTGTTTCTTGGTTTCCATGAGGTCTGTCTCTCTCTGAATCTTCTTTTGATTGCGTTACTTGACCAATTCACTTTTTAACTGGCCATTTTTCCTGTGTTCACACTTAAAATATTTTGCACTAATGTTTTCTCTTCATTCTCTTTAATCAAACTCTGTGTTCTTTCTTTGTACACTTTAAAAAAGAATAACAATAATAATGCTTAGTAAAACATAGCAACTTTGTTTTCATCAGTTAATATTTATAATTATTAATAAAACTATTTTAAATTAGTTCTTTCATGTGTATGTGTTTAAAATTATATATATGAATGATACTGAGCACAAATGTTTTATGACATAATTCAATTTATCTGATTTTTTAAATGAGTTTTTGTCTTTTCTACCAGTTGTATTGACATTCCTTAACGTGAATCTTTATTAAACATAGACCATTCATTTCCAAAAGGAAATGCTTAGTATATTAAATACTGGTCACTCACCCTTAGATATTCATTTATTTTCTGCTTGTGTAAATTACTGAATTGGCTAATTATCTACAAAACAGTGTAAATAATTTATTTCTTTTTAAATCTGTTAATGTATGTGAAGGCAGAAATGTTTATCTACAACATGTTCCTATAGAATCAAAATGCCCTGCATGTGTCTTTTCATAACAAATAGAAGAAAGGAATAAAAATCACAAATAAAAGCTCCTTTTGGCAGTGTGAGTTCCTTCTGTCCAGAAGTGGCCTATTTCATGACAGCATAGCTTAAAATGAATTAAAATGGATAAAATGAAGATAGAGTGCTTCATGAGTATAGGAAACTAAAGTTGAATATTAAACTGGATAGAATAGTATTTTCTAGATAAGGGGAAGTTAGAAAATTGTTACTTTTATTTTTTGCATCAACGAAAGAGGAAAAAGCCTTTTTTATCTTTAAAACAATTCTAAAGCACTTTGACATTGGAAAAAAAAAAAGTCTGCTAGGAAAAAGAGGTGATGTGAAGGTCAACAGTTATATTATGTTTACCCTGATATATTTTTACAGGTTAAATCAATAGTTTGTATGAAGCTTGGAGTTCACATTTATTATGAAGAGCACTTTTAAAAGTGTATTTGAAGTCTGTAAGAGGCAGAATAGCTCACATACTGCCTTTTGAACTAGGGAGGAGGTGAATACATAGGTCATTATTGTAGGTTGCACACAAAGAACCAAATAAGGAAGGTGTGGTGTTTGTGAAGGAAAAGGTTTAGAAAACTGGGTATATTTTCTGTAATTGTTAAGGAGCTATATGACCATATATTTTTTTTTTTTTTTCCAAATAGAATTTAAGGAACAAATATATCCTTATGTAATATCAGATTTAAATTTAGTTGAGAAAAACATTAAATGAAAAAAATGAATAAAGTAAACAGAAAAACAATGCTAATATTCCTAATGAGGTACAATAATATACCCTCATTTTTAAGTGAAGAAAACATTAACCCCAATATACAGTATCTACACAATTAATTCTATACACTTCATTACCTGATATGAAGCACTTAACATGAAAGTATCATCAGTTAAACCAGGCTCATTTATTTTAAACTAGGGTTAAAATCATGGCATTGTAGAGAGTTATAATATGATGTAATTTAAGATAATATCATAATATAATATAATATAATCTCATGTGAAACTTGAAGTATAGAAATAAGAATCTCCTCATGTATGAATTCCACATATTGAGTTAGCTACATAATGCTAGTTTAGAAGTGAAAAAATACTGAGCATGTGTTGAGTCATTTGGAACAGAGGTATATGGTTAAGTAATAAGGAGTGAGAAACAAATTCTACGGATATTCTGGCATTCCAGTGTGAGATACTGTAGATATGACAGAAAAAGATGTATGACATGATGGAAATAAACAAATTTAAAGGCATACATATAACTGAGTTTATGCATTTAAAACAAACAAAGAAACAAACAAACAAAAATCATTGTCATCGAATCGGATCCTACTCATAGTGACCCCTCCTTGGGTTTCCAAGGAAGTATCACTATGGAAGGAGACTCCCCAATCTTCCTTCTGAAATTCTTGGTGTGAATGAAAAATAAATAAATAAAAAGCACACAGTGTAACCTTCACACATGAGAACTCTTTTCTTCAACTCGATGACATTCATTAGGCACTTTTTACTGAGTTTGAACTGCTTTACAATTGCCAGAGAGCAACATATCTTAGAACTTAGTGGACACACAGAATATGTATTAATTCAATTAGTACACTATGCTTGGTACTTAGACACAGCCATAAAAATGTATGCAATGAGGCAGATCTTTATAATCAAAAGCATAATATTTTACATTTTATGGAGATAAATATAGATTTGACTCCACAAGCTAATAATGTTATGCTTTCTTCATCAGAAATATTAGAATCATATTACCAACTCTAATGACTTAAAATACCAAGTGCAGTACCTTGCACAGAGTAGATATTTACTATTATAAGGTGAGAATGCTTACATGAATATAGTATTTCAATCATAGCTTTATCTTTGAAATAGCTAACCATAATATAACTGGGTTACTGAGCTCAAATGGAGGTACTGTAAAATACTTTTTAAGGCAGTTCCATTTTATAAAATTGAGAATTATTATTTCACTACCCTCAACAGGAATAATAGCTCTGAAAACAAACCAAAACAATATTTTGTACTTTGGCAGTCACTATGTTCAGCTCTAGGGAGCTCTGGTAGCATAGTGGCTAAAACACTTGCCTGCTAACCAGACGGCTGGCGGTTCAATCCCACCAGCCACCCCTCGGAAGGAAGGTTGGGCAATCCTACTTCTGTAGTGATACTGCCTCGGAAACCCAAGGAGGGGTCGCTATGAGTCGGGTTTGACTCGACGGCACATAACAACAACAACAACATGTTCAGCTCTAAATTTTTCTCCAAAAAAACAAAGATCTATCTTTTCTGACAACCGTGTTGAAGAGATCTGCTATTGTCCCTGATCTTGGAACCATTTATTTATGCATAAATATGTCTCAGTACAGGTCAAGATCAATGCATGTAATTTAGCTTTTTCTGTCACAGAATTTTTGATTGGAGGACTATGAACCTCATCAAATCAGATTTTAATGCTAAATATCTGATTGGATACAGATTTGACAATGTAATTTTTCAATAGGAAATGGAACACTGACCTCTCATGGTGGTGAATAATGTAGGAAAACCAAAGTTCTAGGTAGACTACAAGGGAGGAGCTATGGGCTTCTCTCTGTTCTATTGCTCTGACAAAAACAATGGGAAGCACAAATCTCCAGTTCGGGAAAACTCTTACAGAGGCTGTCATCATCACAATATTTCTTTTTATAAGTTAGGTGTCCATAGTTGTTAAAATCATTCTTACTTTTAATATGATCAGAATCAGCAATGAGACAAACACCACGGATATCGAATATGGCATATTGTGGGAAAAAAAAAAAAAAAAAAAAAAGTTCTGTACTTGATATATCCACACTCTCTATTGAAGAGATATTTTTAAAGTAAAGACCACTGGGGACATCCTTATTGATGTACCAAAATAAATAAATAAATAACAATTCACTGCCCTGGAGGTGAATCCAACTCATAGCAGCCCCTTCTTGGGTTTCTGAGGTGGTATCACTATGGAAGTAGATTGCCCAATCTTCCTTCCAAGGAGTGGCTGTTGGGTTTGAACTGCTAGCCTTCTGGTTAGCAGTCACATGCCTTAGTCACTATGCCACCAAAGCTCATTGATGTAGGAGATTGAAAAAAAAAAAAAAAAAGAATCTCCTCATTCACTGCCAAGTACTAACTAAGAATTAAGAAACATCACTGAGAACACTGGGTCTGTTAGTCTCCTACATTTCTTTTGAACTTTGTAAGCTAAACAATGCTTATAGAGTTTAGGTCAAAATTGATATTGATTGTTTCATTGAAGAGATTTGCCTCTATACTTCTATCAGTTCTTCTATACTTCTTTCCATTCATGTGCAATTCTTCTATTCCCTGTCAATATTTAGATTAAAAAAACATGCCTATTTGTTAGCAATTTCACAGAACAAAAAGAATGTTAAGTTTTCCTTATGTGCTAAGTACAAACCATAGGAAAATAACTTCACATATTAGAAGAGCAAACTAGAGACTCATTTACTGTTTGATTTAGCCAGAATCATATTCTCTGGCTACCAGTAATTAAGTATATTGGGAACTGTAGTGTTTTACAACTAAATAACAGTGAGAAAAATATGATCCGATTTTCCCACAGAATTATGTCCCCCTGAAAATCCATGAAAATCCATATCAGAATCAACAAAAATGAATACATTAATATTTCTTGAAGGTTTTTATTTAAGCTTTCCACAATGAAGTACAAGGAGAGTGGTGCAAAGTATCATTTCTGGGCCTGCAATGGCCTGGCCACAGTTATATAGTTTTCCAGCATCAACCTATTATCTGTTCTGAGAACTGTTTTCTTGTTGTTTTATGTTACTTTTAATCTTGAGGAATTCTTTGACACACTGCCTCAAAATCACTACTCCTTAAAAATATTTTAATTTCTTTACATTCATTGATGAGGCAGTCAATGAAGGAAGGCATATATTTTGTGTATGCTCTTTATGGGTTTTTTTGGCTATTAAGTATACAGCATATTCATTGAGATATGACAGACTGAAAGATTATCATGTGCCAACTTAGAATCTTATTTGTACAAATGCATTGTTCTTGTGTTTGCAAACCCCTTTTAATTCAGTTAAACTGTGAAAGCTTAATTTATCTCCAAGTAATTCAATTTCCTGAATGTAGTGAAACACTTTCAAACATCAACATTTTTAAGTAGGCTTGGATTTCAGATATTTGCATGGGTATCTTTGAATTTTAAAAAAATCTTCCATTGGAAAAATGAATGTTTATCTGTTTTTCTAAACCAAATGTATCAGCTATTCTGAAACTATGCTAACTTCCTACTACCTGATCTAAGGCATTCTGCACACAATAACAAAACCAAACTCACTGCTGTCGAGTAAGATCCAACTTAATGCTACCACTTCATGGTTTTCTGAGGCAGTATGACTACAGAAATAGATCACCCAATCTTCCTTCCAAGGAGTGCCTGATAGGTTTGAACCACCACCCTTTTGCTTAGCAGTCAAAAGGCTTAGGTACTACACCATCAGATTATACATAATTCAATCTTTTGTGATAATCTTCACATATATTAATTTTCTCTGATTTTGATGGCACATAACAACAACAACACAACAAAACACAATTAAGATGGATTTGGTATTGTGAGATAATGCTAGTAATTACCAATTATTTAACGAAGTTCTTTAAATCATTGAGTTTCTTTGACAAAAATAATTGCTGTAGAATACAGACCAATAATTCTGGAACCTTGCAAGATATTAGACATAACAATTACTCTAGCATAGCATACATTACATCACAAAAATGAAGGACTAGAAAGGACTCTTAACTAAAAATTTGAAGGCATTGAAGAATCATGGGAGTTAAGCTGTTCAAAGCTGTCCCTTTGTCTTATACCTGAAAGGCTTAATCAGCTGGTGGAAGAGAGAAGTTGCTCCATTCTCCCTTGAATCCTCTATTTCTTGTTTTAAAATGATGCATGAAATGTGTAGCTCAACTTGACATAGCTGTCATTCATTGGCTTATAGCAGAAAATAATGGGCCAACACTTTGAATGGACTGAAACTAGTCCCATTAAGAAGGAACTATGGTAGTATAGTGCCTAAGGCATCTGACTGCTAACCAGAAAGTTTGGTGCTTCAAACCCACCAGCTACTCTGCAGAAGGAAGTCTGGGCAATCTACTTCTATAAAGACTTTCTGCCTTGGAAACCCAATGAGGATCACTATGAGTCAGAATCAACTTGCTGACAGAAGGTTTGGTTTTTTGGTTTGGTACTCTTGGTGAGTTGAAAAATTTTCATATTTCCAAAACCACTCTTGTTCACCATAACCCACACTATGAAGAGATGAGTCTCTCTCCTTAACTTATGTATTTCTTGTTTTATCACAATATACAATGAAATATGAAAGACACTACTGATAAGATTTGGAAAAAAATATTAGAGAAAGCTGATATACACTTTTAATTATAGTCATTTTTATCTTGCCAGTTTTCTACTTTCCTTCATTCTGTGAAGGCTGATTACAGATAAGGAAGCTAAAATAATGAATGTGATAATGAATTAATGTTTTACATATAAGTATGAACTCATGTTATTTTAGTATAGATATAGATGGTCACACATAGGAATATATATATAGACATATATACATACTTGGGTTATTATAATCTCATACATCTTCTTGTTTCTTGTTTTACCAATTTAGAGAACCTGAAAGCAACACCACCACAATAGTGAAGAACATGCTTAGCCCTCAGATCTTGGTCTCTAATACCTTTCTTTTATGTTTTACACAATTCATAAATAAGAACACAGAAATAACAAAGCATTATGATATCATAGTTTTCCAAGGACATGTTATATATCAATGTTCTATATATTTTTTTTGTTCATTAGTTTAGTACAAAGTGGCAATTAAAGAAGATGATTGAGAGTGAGTTATATATTAAATTAATATAGTCTAGAATCAATGTGCATGCAATAAAGTAGCCAATAAATGAAATATTCCTAAGAAACATGGATATTCTAGAAATCAACAGTAAACTGAAGGAGACGTAGATATTTCCAGAGGGTAGAGACAGCATTTCAGGGTAATTTTTTCACCCATTTTATCTGTAGCTCAGTATATTAGAATACATACTTGGCATCAAGTTTAACATTTACTGAAAAAAAGCAAGGAATGGCCATATTGTATTAAAAGCAATAATGAGAAAGAAAGATAAGTAAAATATAATGTTACATATGAAAGAAAAATAAAATATTTATAAACCAGTCTTTTCATTAAAATGATGAAAAATCAGTTTTCTTAAGGAGTTAAAACCTAAGTTTGTCTATGAAATAAGGCTAGATTTTAGACATGATAGAAAAAATGAAAAATATTTTTTGAATCAGAAGCATCAGCATGTTGCAAAGAATCTGAGATTAAAAAAAAAAGTAAATTGTATATGTTATTGAGGTGCCATTGAGTTGGCCCCAACTCATAGAGACCCTATGTAAAATATAATGAAATACTGCCCATTTCATAAAGTTTTCCAATAATATATCAATGTTTCATTGCTATTCATAAGGTTTTCTCTGGCCAATACTTTGAAAAGTATATTGCTCCTTCATTCTTCTGAGTCTGTCTTAGTCTGGATGCTCTCGTGAAACACATCCACCATAGATGACCCTGCTGGCTATTGAAATACTGGTGGCATAGCCTCCGGTCTCACAGCAACACACAAGACACCACAGTACAATAAACTGACAGATGAGTGGTGGAAGTAGTATATATAAACAATTACAAATTGCTGATATTTAGGAGTTAGGGTAAGATAACAGAATAGGAAGACAAACTACACAGACTGACTTCAAAAACAAAAGTGGAACCCATCAGCACAGAAGATAATCCTGGAGTCCTGAGCTTTGAAAAGAAGGATACAGTAGTGGACTAAACTCCAACTAGAAGAACCTGCATGAAATCACTGAAAACAGAGAAATATGGAACTGCAGATTGTCAGTGATCCTGATGGTATGGATAGCTTGCACATTGCCAGACAGCCTGAATATTGCCAAGTGGGGTTAAGACCTAAGAATTAACCTAAAAATCAGCCCTGCTAGCCTGGACTGCAAGGAAGACTGCACTGGGATTAATGAATAAAAAGGGAAGCAGCAAAGAGCAAGATGGGCTGAGCTGTGGAAATTTGGCTGTCTGGAGGGCACAGCCATTTTGAATGTTTATAAGCAGCTTGACCATTTTGGATATTTAAAGCAACAGCGTTCTCTCAGATTCCAGGGGCCACATTTGGGAAGGAAGATTGGGAGATCTACTTCCATAGAGATACCACTTTGGAAACCCAAGGAGGAATCACTATAAGTCAAATCGACTTGACAGCAGTGAGATTTTTTTTTTTTTTTTT
>NW_006921938.1:1225788-1234169 GCF_000298275.1 Orycteropus afer afer
TGTCTCTTTTTTTTTTTTTTTTTAGATAATTGTTCCTGTGTGTTTATTTGGTGTTTTTTTTGTCCACTTGCTTTTAATTTTTGATGGTTTTGTGATTGTTGTTTTTGTCTAACTAAGTGGGAGACAGCAAGCATGCCCATACAACCCCAACACACCCCTACCTCCAGCAGCTTCACTTCCTGAGTGAGAGCCACCACTTCTTTCTCCATCAACTGGCCAATTATAAACAAAAACCAAGAAAAGCCTAACTTACTCTTAATTGCTCTTCACAGAGAGTTAACAGAGATCTAAATGTAACAACATAACAATGTTTCAGAGACAACAGTCCATCACAATAAACACAAAGAATAAAAAGGTAAAATGGGAGAAACAAAAGAGCATGATACAGACCCAAAATACATACCTGGGGAAGAAGTAGCATTGAAACTGCCTGCTAAGGAATTAAAAACAATTATACTTAGGTATTTTCAAAGGATTGAGAGACAGATCAAAGAAAACACTTGCAAAATTAAGGAGAACACAGAAAAAAAACAAGAAAATTTCCAAAGAAAATACAAGAACAAAATGAAAATATAAATGAAAAATTAGAAATGATAAAAAAAAAAAAAAAACAACTACAGATAAATATCCAGAAGATAAAAACGAAATTTTCAGAAATACATAACAGATTGGAAGGGAAAAAGAGTATAATTGAATCACTGGAAGACAGAATGAATGACTTTGAAGACAAATACATGAATACTTTGGAAAAAGATCAATCAGAAAAAAAGCAAAAACAAAATGAAGAAAGCCTAAGGTTCATGTAGATATATTCAAAGGAATATACTACATGTAATCAGAAATCCAGAATAGGAAGAGAAAAAGAAAACCACTCAGAGAATTATACATGGTTTTTTGGAAGAGAACTTCCCTGATTTGATAGAAGATAAGAATATATCCATCAAGGAAGTCCAACAAACTTCAAACAGGATAGACCCCAAAAGAAAATCATCAAGACATATCATCATCACAGTCATCAATACCAAAGACAAAGGAGACTTTTGGGTGAGATGGCAGAATAGGCAGAAAGACTCCACAGGCCCTCTTCAACAAAGAAAAGGGGAACCGATTAACACAGACACAGAAGATAATCCTGGAACCATAAGCCTTGAAGGGAAGGATATATAAGTGGACTAAACTCCAACTAGCAAAAAAATTTGCATGAAAATACCAAAAAAGGAGAAATACGGAGCTGTGGTCTGGCAGCGATCTTGGGTCATCCTGACATCACAGACAGCTTGGAGATTGCCAATTGGTGGTAGGACCTAAGAATTAACCTAAAGATCAGGCCTGCTAGCCAGGGACTACATAGAATACTGCTCTGGTGGCTGGGGAATAAAAGGTGAAGCAGCAGCGAAGAGGAATGCAGGCTGAGCTGTAGACTTTTGCTATCCGAAGGGTGCAGCCATTTTGAATATTCACAAGCAGCTTGACCATTTTGGATATTTAAAGTGACAGCATTCTCCCATATTTCAAGGGCTTAAGAACAGGTTCCACTTGCCAGTAACCCCAAGAAACTTCCGGACCTGGATGGTTGGAAAGGTACTACATTTGCCTTGTTATTCTTTAACCCACACCCACTTGGTGAATGGAAGTGTGGCCATCACCCACTCCCACCCACCTTCTGAGCCCCCAAGAACTCCATTCCAGTCTGTGTGCTCAGACAGAGCCTGGGTGCCTTGCCCTGCCCTCCCCCGATTTTTTTCTCATTTTTTTTCTGTTTATTAGTTTACTTGTTTTTGTCTGTTTTAAAACTACTATTATTATTACTAGGAGCTCTCATAGCATGGTGCCTAAGGCACTTGACTACTAACCAGAAGGCTGGTGGTTCAAACCCACCAGCCACTCCTCAGAAGGAAGGATGGGTGATATACTTCCGTAGTGATACCACCTCAGGAACCCAAGGAGGGATAACTATGAGTTGGGTCTGACTCAACAACACAAAATAACAACATTATTATTACTGCTTTTGTCCTTTTCACTATTACTCTTTATTCTTCCCCTCCCAAGTCCTAGTTTTGAGCTTTTTATCTTTTCCGTGTTCTTGCTTGCAATTTTTTTTTCCTTTTCTTCTCATGGTTAACCCCAGTCCTTGTCTTTCTTCTTGAATTTTTCCATTTTTTTCTTCATTATTCTTCTTCTCTACCTTTTCTCTTTTAGTGCCCTATCCCCAGATATTGCTGGTTTTCGTGTTTTTTTCTTCTTAATTTTCCCTTTTTTGGTTACTGTTCTTGTGTGATTACATGGTGTGTTTTTTGTCCATGTGCTTTTACTTTTTTGATGGTTTTTCAATTGTAATTTGTGTCTAACTGAGTGGGAGACAGCAATAGTCCCCATAAAACACAACTACAACCATAACTCCTGCAATTTCACTTACTGAGTGAGAGCTACCACCTCTTTCTCCACCAACGGGCCAAAGATAACAAACCAACAAGAAGAGCCTGAATCACCTTTGGCTACTCATCACAAACAGTTAACAGAGATCTAAATATGACAATGCTATGATGTCTTGGAGACAACAGAACATCACAGTCCACACAAGGAAGCAGGATCAAGTGGTAGAAAAAAGGGAGCAGGATACAGACCCAGAACATACCTGAGGAAGAAGCAGCATTGGAACTCTCTGATAAGGAATTCAAAATAATTATATTTAGGTATCTTCAAAGGATTGAGAGACAGACAAAAGAAAACACAGAGAGGGGAAAAAAAAAAAAAAAAACCTTTAGAAGAATTTTGGAAGAAAATACAAGAAGAAAATGACAAAATAAAAGAAAAATTTAAAAAGATTCTGAATCTACAGATAGAAATTCAAAAGATTAATACTAAATTGTAAGAAATAGATAACACATTAGAAGAGCAATGTAGTAGAATTGATGCAATGGAAGACAGAATTAATGAGATTGAAGACAATTACTTGAATACTTCTTTGAAAAGGGTTTAATCTGGAAAAAAAAAAAATGAAAAAAAACCTAAGGTTCATGTGGGATACTATCAAAAGGAATAACCTATGTGTCACTGGAATGGAAGAACAGGAAGAGAAAATAAAGCCACTGAGAAAATGTCTAAGATCAGTTACTATATCCATTAAGGAAGTCCAAGGAACCTCAAAAAGGATAGACCCCAAAAGAAAATCACCAAGACAAAGTATCATCAAACACATCAAAACCAAAGACAAAGACAGAATGCTGAAAGCAGCATGGGAAAACAAAAAGTTACTTACAAAGGGAAACCAGTAACAATAAGCTCTGATTTCTCGGCAGAAACCAGGCAAGCAAGAAGGCAATGAGATGGTATATATAAAAGCCTGAAAGAGAAAAATTTTCAACCAAGAATTAAATACCTGGCACAATTGTCCCTCAAATATGATGGTGAAATTAGGAGATTTCCAGATAAGCAGAAACTAAGAGAATTTGTTAAAACCAGATCAACCTTAAAAGAGATACTAAAGGGAGTCCTTTGATCAGATAACCAAAAATAGCAAATAACAACCAACCACTAATACACAAGATGACATAACCCAGAAACCGCAGCTATGGACGTATCCAAAGTTAAATGAGTTTACAAGATTGTAAACAAGGAACCAGAGATATCAATTGGCAAGTGAGGACAACTACAAACAAAAAGAGGGAAAATACTGTATAGTTACAGAACTTCTAAATGGTGAGGAGGTAAAGAGAGTTGCATGAAAGAATGGATGCTTCTAAATTTGGGGAGAAAATTATAACTCATAGGGTAACCTCAAAGAAAAATGATAAACCTTCATATCACAATAAAAAAGAGGACAAGCACAGATATTCAGTAAATAATAAAAAAACAGAAAAAAAGAAATGATAATACAATTCATAAACATAATTAGCTAAGCACAAAAATTAATATGAAACAAAGAAACCAGGGACACCATTAAAAAAATAATAATAAAATAAAAAAATGACAGCAACCAATTCATACCTGTCAATAATTATAATGAATGGTAAAGGATTAAATAAACCACTCAAGGGATGGAGAGTTGCAGAATGAATGAGAAAACAAAGCCCATCAATATGCTGTCTAGAAGAGACACACCTCAGAGATAAAGACAAAAGTAGACTAAAAATTAAAGGTTGGAAAAAGATATGTCAAGCAAATGGCAACTGTAAGAGAGCAGGAGTGGCAATATTAATATCTGATCAAATTGACTTTAAGACAAAAACCACCATACGAGACAAGGAAAGATATTATATAATGATTAAAGGATCAATAGATCATGAAGATATAACCATAAAAAATATCTATAGACCCAATGAAAGAGCCCCAAAATACACAAACTGGACTTTAAAAGAGTTGAAAAGTCAAATAGATGATTCCACAGTCATAGTGGGAGATTTGAATAAACCACTTTCAATAAAAGATATAAAAACTGGAAAGAAACTTAACAAAAATGCAGAAGAGCTAAACAACACAATCCACCAATTTGGCCTTATAGACATCTACAGAGCACTACACCCAACAACAGCACCATATACATTCTTCTCCAGTGCACTTGGAACATTTTCCATAATAGACCCTATGTTAGGCCATAAAGCAAGCCTGCATAAATTTAAAAACATTGAAATACTGCAATGCATTGTCTCATATCATAATGCTATCATATTAGAAATCAACAATAGGAAGATCAACAGAAAAAGAGTAAACACATGGAAACTGAACAACACCCTCCTTGAGAAAGACTGGGTGAGAGAAGAAATAAAAATTGAAATGCAAAAATTCCTTGAATCAAAAGAGAATGAAAACACAAAATCTTTGGGACACAGCAAAAGCAGTGATGAGAGGCCAATATAAAGCAATAACTGCACACATCAACAAAGAAGAAAGAGCCAAAATCAGGATTTTAATCCAACATCTCCAACAATTAGAAAAAGAACAGCAAGAAAAGCCTAGTCACGAGAAGAAAGGAAATAAAGATTCAAGCAGAAATCAATGAAACAGAAAATAAAAAAAATCAACAAGACCAGAAGTTGGCTTTTTGAAAAGATCAATAAAACTGACAAACCACTGGCAAATATAACAAAGGAAAAGAAGGAGGGAATAAAAATAACACAAATAAGAAACGAAATGGGTGACATCAAAACAGAACCAAGTGAAATGAAAAGGATTATATCAGGATACTATGAAGAACTGTTGCTGTTGTTGTTGTTATGTATGTCAAGTTGGGCCTGACTCATAGTGACCCCTCTTTGGGTTTCCAAGGCAGTATCACTACAGAAATAGATTGCCCCATCTTCCTTCCGTGGAGTGGCTGGTGGGTTTGAACAACCAGCCTTCTGGTTAGCAATCAAGTGCCTTAGGTACTACACTAACAGAACAAATTTGAAAATATGGAAGAAATGGACCGATTTCTAGAGTCCCACCATTTACCTAAACTAACACAGACTGATGTGAAAAAGTTGAACAGGCCCATCACAAAAGAAGAAATTGAACAGGTCATCAAAAAATTACCAACAGAAAAAGTCCTGGCCCAGATGGTTTCACTGGAGAATTCTTCCAAACATTCAAAAAGAACTGATACCAATCCTACTCAGGCTATTCAAAAATATAGAAAAGAATGGAATCCTTCCTAACTCATTTTATGAAGCAAGCATAACCTTGATACCAAAACCAGGCAAAAACATCACTCAAAAGGAAAACTACAGATGATTTTCCCTCATGAATACAGATGCAAAAATCTTCAACAAAATGCAAGCCAATAGACTCCAACAACATATCAAGAAAGTCATTCATTATGACTAAGTGGGGTTCATATCAGGTATGCAAGAATGGCTCAACATTAGAAAAACAGTCAACGTCATCCACCACGTAAATAAAATAAAGGAGAAGAACCACATGATCATATCAATTGATGCAGAAAAGGCACTTGATAAAATTCAACACCAATTCCTGAGGAAAACTCCCAGCAACATAGCAATAGAAGGGACATTCCTTAGCATACTGAAGGGCAGCTATGTAAAGTCAACAGTCATCATTATTCTCAATGGAGAGAGATTGAAGCTATTCCTCTTGAGAACAGGAACCAGAAAAGGATGCCCGCTATCACCACTTCTATTCAACATTGTACTGGAAGTCCTAGCCAGGGCCATAAGGCAAGAAAGGGAAATCAAAGGCATCCAAATTGGTAAGGAAGAAGAGAAACTATCTTTATTCACTGATGATATGATCTTATACCTAGAAAACCCAAGAGACTCAGTCAAAAAAATCTACTGGAACTAATTGAGAAATTTAGCATTGTGGTAGGATATAAGATCAACATCCAAAACTCAGTTGGATTCCTCTATACCAGCAAAGAGATTGCTAGGGAAAAAAAATAAATAAATAATAATAATAATGAAATAAATACCGTTTAGAATGTTGTTGTTGTTATGTGCCGTTGAGTCGGACCCTACTCATAGATACCCCTCCTTGGGTTTCTGAGGCAGTATCACTATGGAAGTAGATTGCCCCATCTTCCTTTTGAGGAGTGGCTGGTTGGTTTGAACCACCAGCCTTCTGGATAGCAGTTAAGTGCCTTAGCCACTATGCTACCAGATCTCCCCCATTTACAATAACTACCAAAAAAATAAAACACTTGGGAATAAATTTTACCGGAGACACAAAAGACCTGTACAAAGAAAACTATAAATAAAAAAAAAAAAAAACCTACTGCAAGAAACCATAAGAGATCTACATAAATGGAAGAATATCCCATGCTCATGGATAGGAAGATTGAACATTGTTAAAATATCAATTCTGTTCAAAGCAAACTATACATTCAATTCAATCCCAATCCAGGGCCCATCAACATTCTTTAGGGATATGGAAAAAACAATCACTAACTTTATATGGAAAGGAAAGAAAACTGGGATAAGCAAAGCACTATTGAAGAAGAAAAACAAAGTAGGAGGTCTCACACTGCTGGAACTCAAATCCTACTATACAGCCATAGTATTCAAAACTACCTGGTATTGGTTTAATGACAGACACATAGACCAATGGAATAGAATTGAGAATCCAGAAATAGATCTATCAACCTATGGTCAGCTGATCTGTGACAATGGGCCAAAATCCATTAAATGGGGAAGAGAATGTTTGTTTAATAAATGGTGCTGGCCTAGTAGCAAAGTTCAATAAGACAGAAAATAGCAAATGCTGGAAAGGTTGTGGAGAGATTGGGACTCTCATACACTGCTGGTGGAACTGTTAAATGGTACAACCATTGTGGAAAGCAGTATGGTGATTCCTTCAAAACTTGGAACTAGAAATACCATTTGACCCAGACATTCCATTACTAGGTATATACCCTAAAGAAGTGAGAGCCATGACAACAACAGATATATGCACACCCATCTTCATCGCAGCACTGTTTACAATAGCCAAAATATTGAAACAACCTAGATGTCCATCAACAAAGGAACGGATAACAAAACTATGGTATGTGCACACAATGGAATACTATGCAATGGTAAAGAATAATGTAGAATCTGCAAAACACCACATAATGTGGATGAACTTGGAGGACAATATGCTGAGTGAAATAAGTCAATCACAAAACGACAAATATTGTATTAGTCCGTTATTGTAAAAGTTAAGGAAATGTTTATCTATAGAAGGAAATTTTCTCTGCTGGTTACCAGGGGTGAGAGGGGAGGAGAGGGAAGGCTGTTAGATAGATAGAGATAAGTATTGATTTGGGTGAAGAGAAGGGCAATGTACCAAATGTGAGAGATCAATATGGCACCATTGAGGATGAGAAAGACATAGAGAGGTATATGGGAGGTACAGACAACAAATATGAACCCTTTTGCACATACAGTACTGCGTTGCCAGTGAAAGCAAACATGGGTATATGGCTGGATAGATGAGTGGACAGGCTAAACGATTAGGTATGTCTATGAAGTATAGAGTGTATCCAAGAACATATATAGGGTTGGCAGACAACGGTCTTATAAGTGTATGTGAATGAGAAGAATTTCCAGGTGTATAGTAGAGCTGACAAGGGGCAAGGTTGTAGTCACTGGTTGGTCACAGCCAGCTACACAGAGGGACCGAGTAGTTGAACCTGCAGGCTTGGTACCATAGTCACAGGGGACATCAAGCTCAACTGGCATAACATACTATACAAAACATTGTTCCACCTCCTACATTGGCGAGTAGTGACTGGGATCTTAAAAGCTAGCAAGATGCCATCTAGATACAATGAGGGGTCTCTCCTCGTCCAGCGCAAAGAAGAATGAAGAAAAACAAAATTCATGGAAACAATTAGTCCTAGAGACTGGTACACCATCTGATCTGCAGCATATACAACTATGAGACCAGAAGAACTAGATGGTGCC
>NW_006921938.1:1234292-1246991 GCF_000298275.1 Orycteropus afer afer
TCCTTAGCTGCCCTTCAGGTCTGGAATTTAACCTACATCTGTGGTTTCCAGCCAAATGAAATACCGGCATATGAGTTGAACGTTTACCTCAAGTAGATACACTCTTTGGAGAGAACAATCATGGGAGAAAGAAGGGCTGCTTATGCACAGGGAGACAGCTCTGGGGGCAGGAGTGTATGGAAGGATGGACACTGGGAAGAGGTAACTATTGGAAGGAAGTGGGAGGGGAGCATTTGCATTGTGGTAAACTATGGTCAATGACATGAGACAAAGAACATGTGAACTGCTGTATGGAAAGTGGATTTGCTCTGTAAATCTTCACCCAAATCACAATAAAAATAAAAAAAAAAAATGGTGCTGGCAAAACTGTACATCGATTTACAGAAAAATGAAACAAGATCTGTACCTGAAATCATACACAAAAGCAAACTCCAGATGGAGCAAGACTTAAATGTGAAACCTAAAACTACAGAGTTTCTCAAGGGAAAACTAGAGGCAAATTTAGGGGTCCTAATAAATGGCATAAATAGACTATCAAGCATAACTCAAAATACACAAACAGTAGAAGAAAAAACAGATGATTGGGACTTCCTAAAAATTAAACTTTTATGTACTTCCAAAGACATCTCCAAAAGAGTCAAAAGAGAACCTACAAATTGTGAAAAAGTATTTGGCAATGACATATCTGACAAGGGACTTATCTCCAGAATTTATAGAAAACTCCAACACCTCAACAACAAAAAGACAAACAATCCAATTAAAAAATGGACAGAAGACATGAATAGACACTTCACCATGGAGGATATTCAAGCAGGCAACAAACATATGAAGAAATGCTCATGATCATTAGGTATGAGATAGATGCAAATCAAAACAACAATGAGATACCATCTTGCTCCAGCACTAGTAGCAAAGTTCAATAAGACAGAAAATAACAAATGCTGACAAGGATGGAGAAATCCCTCTCATACACTGCTGGTGGAACTGTAAAATGGTACAACCACTGTGGAAAGCAGTGTGTTGATTCCTTACAAAGTTGGAATTAGAAATACTATTTGACCCAGCAATGCAATTATTAGGTACATATCCTAAAGAAGTGTGAGCCATGACAAGAACAGATATAGGCACACCCATATTCATAGCAGCTCTATTTATAATAGCCAAAGATAGAAAAAACCTACATGTCCATCAAGTGAGGAATGGATAACCAAACTATGGTACATACACAAAATGGAATACTATACAATGCTAAAGAATGATGTAGAATCTGCAAAACACCGCATAACGTGGATGAACTTGGAGGACATTATGCTGAGTGAAATAAGTCAATCACAAAAGGACAAATATTGCATTAGTCTGTTATTGTAAAAAGTCAAGGAAAGGTTTAGCTATAGAAGGAAATTTTCTTTGTTTGTTACCAGGGGTGGGAGGGGAGGGGAAGGAACACTGTTAGATAAGTACAGATAAGTATTGATTTGGGTGAAGAGAAGGGCAACGTATCAAATGTGAGTGATCAATATGGTGGCACTGAGGAAGAGAAAGACATATAGAGGGACATGGGAGGTACAGACAACAAATATGAACCCTTTTGCACATACAGTACTGCATTGTCAGTGAAGGCAAACAAGGGTATACAGGTGGATAGAGGGGTGGACAGGCTGCACAAGTAAGTATGTCTCTGAAGCAGAGTGTATACCCAAGATCAGGTACAGTGTTGGCAGAAAATGATCCTATAAGTTTATTTGCATGATCTGAATTCTCAGGTATATAGTAGAGCTGACAAGCTGCAAAGTTGTAGTCACTTCTTGGTCACAGCCAGCTACCCAGAGGGACCAAGTAATTGAACCTGTGGGCTCAGGACCATAGCCACAGGGGACATTGAGCTCAATTATTCACATAACACACTACACAGAACATTGTTCCACCTCCTACTTTGGTGAGTAGCAACTGGGATCTTAAAAGCTTGAAAACTGCCATCCAAATGAAACATCTCTCCTTATCCAGAGAAAAGAAGAATGAAGAAAACCAGAAATCCATGGAACCAATTAGTCCTAGTGACTGGTACACCATCCGATCTGCAGCCTACATGATTATGAGACCAGAACAGATGGTGTCTAGCTACCACTGTCAAGAACTTGGAAGGGGATCTATGTAGAACATCCTTGATAAAGAGGGAGAACAAAGTGGAACAAAACTCAAATACATTTAGAGAAAAAAAAAGGGGGGTAAAGGGAAGGGACCAGTTTTGCTGGTCTGATAAAGCCTGGTGGAACAACTGAGACTATGGCCTCTAGTTGCCCTTCAGATCAGGAATTTTACCCACACCTGTGGCTTCCAGCCAAACAAAAGAAAGACATATGAGTTGAACATTTGCCTGAGGTAGATACTCTCCTTGGCAAGAACAAACATGGGAGAAAGAAGGGCTGCTTATGCACAGGGAGACAGCTCAGGGTACAGGAGTGCATGGAGGGATGGATGCAGGGAAAAGGTAACTATTGGGACGAAATGGAAGGGGAGCTGTTGCATTGTGGTAAATTGTGGCCAATGTCATGAGAAAAAGGGTATGAGAACTGCTGTATGGAACGTGAATTTTCTCTGTAAATTTTCACCCAGATCACAATAAAAAATAAAACATAATAAAAAAAAAAAAATAGACAAAGAAAGAATCCTGAAAGCAGCATAAGAAAAACAAAAAGTTACCTACAAAGGACAACCAATAAGCATAAGCTCTGATTTCTCAGCAGAAGCTATGTAAGAAAGAAGGCAATCAGATAGTACATATAAAACTTTGAAAGACAAAAGTTTCCAATCAAGAATTAAATACCCAACAAAATTGTCTCTCAAATATGATGGTGAAATTAGAAGATTTCCAGATAAGCAAAAATTAAATTAATTTGTTAGTATCAGAACAACCTCAAAAGAGATACTAAAGGGAGTCCTTTGAACAGAGAACCAAAAATACCAAGCAACAACTGACCATTAATACACAAGATAATATAACCCAGAAGCCAACACAGCTATGGAAATATGCAAAATAAAATAAGTGTACAAGATTTAATCAAGTAACCAGAAACATCAATTGGAGAATGAGGAAACCTACAAACAAAAAGATGGGAAAAATAGTACAGTTAGAGAACTGCTAAATGGTGAAGAAGTCAAGAGAGTTGCAAGATAGAATGGACTGTTCATAACTTGGAGAGAAAATGATAAATCACAGGGTAACCTCAAAGAAAAATGATAAACCTTCACATCACAACAAAAAAGAGGACAAACACAAATATTCAGCAAATATTAAGACAACAGCAACAAAGGAAATAATAACACAATTTAGAAGCATAATGAGCTCAGCATAGAAAATAATATGGAACAAAGAAATCAGGAACACCATGAAAAAACTCATAACAAAATGACAGCAACCAATTCATACTTGTCAATAATTACACTGAATGTTAATGGATTATATGCACCACTTAAGAGATGGAGAGTTGCAGACTGGATAAGAAAACAAAACCCATCAATATGCTGCCTACAACAGACACACCTTAGAGATATAGACAAAAATAAACTAAAAATCAAAGGTTGGAAAAGATATATCAAGCAAATGGCAACTGTACGAGAGCAGGAGTGGCAATAGTAATTTCTGATCAAACTGACTTTAAGACAAAAACAACCATATAAGACAAGGAAGGACATTATATAATGATTAAAGGATCAATTGAACAGGAAGATATAATAAATATCTATGGACCCAGTTAAAGAGTTTCAAAATATATAAATCAGACTTTAAAATAGTTAAGAAGACAAATAGATGACTCCACTGTCATAGTAGGAGAAATACATATACCACTTTCAATGAAAGATAGAACAACTGGAAAGAAACTCAATAAAGATGCAGAAGAGCTAAACAATACCACCAACTTGATCTTATACACATCTACAGAACACTTCACCCAACAACAGCACAACGTACATTCTTTTCCAGTGCACATGGAACATTTTCCACATAGACCATATGTTAGGTCATAAAACAAACCTTCATAAATTTAAAAACATTGAAAGACTTCAAAGCATCTTCTCGGATCACAATGTATCACAATAGAAATCAAAAATAGAGCAACAGAAAAAGAGTAAACACATGGAAACTGAATAACACGTTCCTTAAGAAAGACTGGATATGACAAGAAATAAAAAAATGAAATTCAAAGATTCCTTGAATCAAACGAGAATGAAAACACAACATAACAAAATCCTTGTGACACAGCAAAACCTGTCATCAGATGTCAATTTATAGCAATAAATTCACACAGCAAAAAAGAAGAACCAAAATCAACAGTTTAAACCAACATCTCCAACAACTAGAAAAAGAACGCCAAGAAAAGCCGACAGTCACCAGAAGAAAGGAAATAATAAAGATTTGAGCAGAAATCAATGAAACAGAAAATAGAAAGACAATAGAAAAAATCAACAAGATCAGAAGTTGTTTTCTTGAACAGATTAATAAAATTGACACACCACTGGCAAATTTAACAAATGAAAACACAGAGATTATACAAACAACAGTAATAAGAACTGAAATGGGTGGCATCACAACAGAACCAATTGAAATAAAAAGGATAATATCAGGATAGTACGAATAATGATACTCCAACAAATTTGAAAATCTGGAAGAAATGGACAGATTTCTAGAAACACACTACTTACCTAAACTAACACAGACTGAGGTGGAAAAATTGAACAGATCCATAACAAAAGAAGAAATTGAACAGGTCATAAAAAATTACCAAACATAAAAGCCTGGCCTAGACGGTTTCACTGGAGAATTCTACCAAACATTCAGAAAAGAACTGATACCAATCCTACTCAAACTATTCAAAAACATAGAAAAAATGGAATCCTCCCTAAATCATTTTATGAAGCAAGCATAACCTTGATACCAAAACCAGGCAAAGACATCACTCAATAGGAAAACTTTAGACTAATATGCCTCATCAATGCAGATGCAGAAATATTTAACAAAATCCTAGCCAATAGACTCCAATAACATATCCAAAAAATAATTCATTATGACTAACTGAGGTTCATATCAGGTATGCAAGGAAGGTTCAACATTAGAAAACAATCAATGTCATCCATCACGTAAATAAAACAAGGGAAAATAACCACAAGATCATATCAATAGTTGCAGAAAAGGCATTTAATAAAAACCAACATTCATTCCTGATCAAAACTCTCAGCAAAACAGGAAGAGAAGAGACATTCCTCAACAAAATAAAGGGCATCTATGCAAAACCAACAGCCAACATCATTCTCAATGGAGAGAGACTGAAATCATCCCCTTGAGAACAGGAATCAGACAAGGATGTCCTCAATCACCACTTCTATTCAAGAGTGTATTAGCCTAGTCAGGGCAATATGGCAAAAATTAGAAGTCAAAAGCATTCAAATTGGAAAGGAAGATGTCACTCTATCCCCCTTTGCTGATGATATGATCCAATACCTAGAAAACTCAAGATATTCAGTAAAAAAAAAAAATAAAATAAAATAAAAAAACTATTGGAACTAATTAAGAGATTTATCATAGTGGCAGGATAGAAGACAAACTTCTAAAAAAATCATTTGGATCCTCTACACCAGGAAAGAGATTGTTGAAAAAGAAACAAGGAAATCAATACCATTTACAATAGCTACCAAAAAAATAAAATACTTGGGAATAAATCTTACCAGGACACAAAAGACCTGTACAAAGAAAATTATAAAAGATTACTTCAAGAAACCATAGGAGATCTACATAAATTGAAGAATATACCATGCGTGTGGATACGAAGATTGAACATTGTGAAAATGTCAATTTTACCTAAAGCAATCTATACATTCAATTGAATCACAATCCAGATCCCGTCAACATTCTTTAAAGATATGGAAATACCAATCACTACTCCTCGGAAGGAAGGTTAGGCAATCTGCTTCCGTAGTGACACCACCTCAGAAACCCAAGGAAGGCTCGCTATGTGTCAGGTCTGATTGACAGCAAATAACAACAACAACTTTATATGAAAAGGAAAGAGACCTCAGATAAGCAAAGTGCTATTGAAGAAGAAAAACAAAGTAAGGGGTCACACACTGCCGGATCTCAAAACTACTATACAGCCACAGTAGTCAAAACTGCCTGGTATTGATATAATAAAACACGTAGACCAATGGAACAGAATTGAGAACCCAGAAATAGATCCATCGACCTATGGTCAGCTGATCTTTGACAAAGTGCTGAAATCCATTAAATGAGGAAGATAACCTTTGTTTAATAAATGGTGTTGGCAAATTGGATATCCACTTGCAGAAAAATGAAACAAGATCTATACCTTACACCATACACAAAAACTAACTTCAGATAGGTTAAAGACTTAAATGTGAAGCCTAAAATTTCAATGTTCTTCAAAGAAAAACTGTTGTTGTTGTTGTTATGTGCTGTCGAGTCGGACCAGACTCATAGCGACCCCTCCTTGGATTTCCGAGGCAGTATCTCTATGGAAGTAGATTGCCTCATCTTCCTTCCGAGGAGTGTCTGGTGGATTTGAACTGCCAGCCTTCTGGTTAGCAGTCAGGTGTCTTAGGTACTATGCTACCAGAGCTCCCTATAAGTAGAAAAACTAGGGGCAAATTTAGGGACCTTAGTATACATAAATAGACTATCAAGCATAACCCCAAATGCACAAACAGCAGAAGAGAAACTAGAGGAATGGGATCTTCTAAAAATTAAAATTTTATGTGCTTCCCAAAACTTCTCCAAAACAGAACCTACAGGTTGGGGGGAAAAAAAAATGGCTATGACATATTTGACAAGGGACTTATCTTTAGAATTCATAGAAAACTCCAACACCTCAGTAACAAAAAGACAAATAATCCAATTAAAGAATGGGTAGAAGACATGAATAGACACTTCACCAAGGAGGATATTCAGGCATCCCACAAACATATGAAGAAATGCTCACGATCATTAGCCATTACACAGATGCAATCAAAACAATAATACTTATTCTCTTGTCCCAGCCCTAGTAGCAAAGTTCAATAAGACAGAAAATAACAAATGCTCGCGATGTTTTGGAGAGATTGGGACCCTCATATGCTGCTGGTGGGACTGTCAAATGATACAACCACTGTGGAAAGCAGCATGGTGATTACTTAGAAAGTTGGAATTAGAAATACCATTTGACCTAGCCATTCCATTACTAGGCATATGTCCTAAATAAGGGAGAGCTTGGACAAAAACAGATATATGCACACCCATGTTCATCACAGCACTATTTACAATAGCCAAAAGATGGAAACTACCTAGGTACCCATCAAGAGGAGAATAAATAACCAAATTATGATACATGTACAAAATGGAATTTTATGCAACCCTAAAGAATAATGTAGAATCTGCTAAACACCGCATAACATGGATAAACTTGGAGGACATTATGCTGAGTGCAATAAGTCAATCACAAAAGGACAAATATTGTATTAGTCCATTATTGTAAAAAAGTATTAATCCATTATTGTAAAAAGTAAAGGAAAGGTTTATATATGGAAGTAAATTTTCTTTGTTAGTTACCAGGAGTGGGAAGGAAGGGATGAGACCATTGTTAGATAGGTAGAGGCAAGTATTGATTCTGGTGAAGAGAAGGGAAATGTACCAAATGTGAGTGATCAACATGGTGGCACTGAGGAAGAGGAAGACATAAAGATGTGCATGGGAGGATACAGACAATAAAGATGAACCCTTTTTGCACATGCAGTACTGCATTTTCAATGAAGGCACACATTGATGTATGGGTGGATAAATGGGTGTACAGGCTGCATTATTAGATATGTCTTTGAAGGGGGGAGGGAACCTATGACCATGTATAGGTTTTTAGACAGTATTTCTATAAATGTATTGGTATGTTCTGTAAGAATCCCCAGGTATATAGTAGAGCTAATAAGGGACAAGGTGGTAGTCACTTCTTGGCCACAATTAGCTACCCAGAGGGAACAAGTAGTTGGACCCATGGGCTCGAGACCGTAGTCTCAGGGGACATCATGCTCAATTGGCATAACATAATACACAAAAACATTGTTCCACATCTTAATTTGGTGAGTAGAGACTTGGACCTTAAAAGCTCACAAGCAGCCATCTAATTGTCACGATGGGTGTCTCCTCATCCAGAGCAGAAAAGGATGAAGAAAACCAAAGATGCATGGAAACAATTATTCCAAGGGACTGGTACACCATGTGTTCCTCAGCCTATATGACTATGAGATCAGAAGAACTAGATGGTGCCCAGCTACCACTGTCTTCCACTCAGAGGGGGATCTATGTAGGAGATCCTGGATAGAGCGGGAGAACAATGTGGAACAAAACTCAAAATCATTTAAAAAAAAAAAGTGGGGGGGAACAGGCTTGCTGGTTTTATAGAGCCTTATGGAACCATTGAAACTAAGGCCCCTAGCTGCCCTTCAGGTCTAGAATTGAACCCACTCCTGTAGCTTCCAGCCAAACAAAACACAGGCAGGCGTATGAGCCAAAAATTACATTTACATTAGGTGAAAACACTCCTTGAAGAGATTAATCATGAGAGAAGAGAAGGGCTGTTATGCACAGGGAGACAGCTCTGGGGGCAGAAGTGCATAGGAAGGAAGGACATAGGGAAGAGGTAACTATCAGGTGGAACCGGGAGAGGAGCTATTGCATTGTGGGAAATTGCAGTCAGTGCCATGAGACAAAGAGTACGTAAGCTGCTGAATTTAAAGTGAATTTTGTCTGTAAACTTCCACCCAAATCAGAGTAAAAATTAAAAGAAAAAAAAAAAAAAAGGAATTAGACCTCATATGGCACTGGGCAAAATCTGGACAAAAGACCTCTTTGAAATGCTAAGAAGCAAAAATTTCAATTTGAAAACTAAGGTTTTCTATCCCAAGCCATGGTATTTTCAATTGCCTCATATGGAGCATGAATAAGGAAGACTGACAAAAAGTTGATGCCTTTAGATTGTGGCGTTGGTGAAGAATGCTGAAAATACCATAGACTGCCAGAAGAACAAACAAATCTGTTCTGGAAGAAATGTAGGCAGCATGCTTCTTATAAGAGAGAATGGCCACAAATTCATCTCACCTACTTCTGTCATGTTGTCAGAGGGACCATTCCCTGGAGAAGGATATCATGCTTGGTAGGGGGTCAGCAAAAAAAGGTTAAGACCCTCAATGGATGGATTGACTCAGTGGCTGGAATGATAGGCTCAGACATAGCAGGGATTGTGAGAATGGTGCTGGACCAGACAGAGTTTCATTCTGTTTTTCTTACGAGTCAGAGCTAACTCAATGGTACCCAACAACAGCAATAACCTAGAAAATAAATATTTACTTTAAAGAAATATCAGATTTCTGATACCAAAATTAATCCACCTGCAACTTTCCTTTCTCCCAAAGTTGATTTTTTTTTTTTTCTTTTGGAAGTGAGGCTTACTAAATTTAAATTTCAAAAAATGATGGCTGAGTGGAGGGCCAGAGACCATCTTGTGACTTTATATCCCTTGATCTCATAAAAAAGAGGCAGAACAGAGTTTAATAAATCATGTTAAGATTAGCCAATGGTGATCTTTTATATTTCTCCCTCTTCTCTTTATAAGCTTCATTGTGCTCTCCCTATATGCTTAGAATAAAACTTCAAATTTCAAATTTCATTGAGTTTTGATTTTTTTTTTCATTGCTTTAAATATATATATCATATAATGATGGCAATTCACCTTTTTATAGGTGTACAACTTGTTGGCAGAAATTACTAAGTTTTGATTATTTTTAACAGGGTTAATTCAGAAATTGCTGAATCAACAGAAATTTGCCTTTGAACAGGAAGTTTTAAAAAATAAGTTTGTAAAACTATTTAAGAAGTTCTTTCTTTAAACTTTTAAAGAATGAAATATTTGATTTTATAAATATAACAAAAGTGTAGTTATAAACTTTGTTACTTTGTTGAAGACAGCAGAATTTAAAAGAATAAACTAAATTTTGAATTCTTCAAAACTCACAGAAAAAATTAAATTTAAATTAAGCCTTCAAATGATTTTTTTATAATTATTTATATTGCTGAAATTATTAAAGCTGAAAAATATATAAAATATAATTATATAAAAATATATAAAGAAATTGAAAGAAATGTAATTATATAAAAATAAAGATAATTATGTTTATTACAAAACTTAATTTAGTTCTCTTAAAATTCTACTATTACATTACTGTTTGTGTTATTTATTTCTGAAGACATTTAAATTCTGATGGCTATTAAGATGTTTAAAAAATATTTGTTGGGAGTTTTAGTTTTCCTATCATGTAACATTTTTAAGTAGGAAACAAAATTTTAAAATAAGCTGTATTATTTTCATCAGAAAATACAAGTGTATGTGAATGTTCGTTTAGAATATCTATATTTAGCAAAAATACTAAACAAATAGAAGCTCTGGTGGCATAGTGTCTAAGGCATTTGACTGCTAACTAGAAGGCTGGTGATTCAAACCCACCAGCCACTCCTCGGAATGAAGGTTAGGCAATATACTTCCATGGTGATAAAATCTTGGAAACCCAAGGAGGGGTCGCTATGAGTCAGACCTGACTAGATGGCAGTGTGAACTAAATAAACAGAATCTTCATTATAAACATAATAATTATGTCAAAGTTATTAGTATATTTAACATAATTTTAAGTCAAATCTCAAATACAGAATTTTATAAAGTGGACTCAAGATCCCTGGAAATTGTGATAATTAAATTATCACAATTGTAATAAATTGTAATAATTAAATTGTGATAATTACCTCTAAATCTTTGAAGAAAATAACTGAATAATTGTAATGTTTTTCTAATTCTTAAAATAAATTCTTAATCTTTTTTACTCCTATTTAGCAATCAAAATGTTAAGAAAATTTTTCTAAACTTTTTAACATAAAGCATATATCTCATAACTGGTATTAGTCTAAATATTCTGTTCTTGTCATTTAAAGTTATGTAAAATATTATTAGTAGGTTTGAAAACATTTCTAGGAAGTATTGAAAAAAATAATCAATTATAAATTACTTAAATTTAAGTTGGATTTATTCCATGTAAACCCAAAGCCTTCCACATTTCTTGGTAGCATGCTCCTCTTCAGTGGAAAAGAGGTTCCAACAGAAGAGATTCTCATTTTTCCAAGATTGGTACAAACATTTAACCTCTAAGTTTTGTAGGACATTATTGGTTTTGTCAAATTGCCATCTATTTGCCTCTTGTGAGAACACATTGTTTTTTCATGAAAGAAAATAACTTTAACTCTTTTTTCATATTTCCTTCCTTGCTTATTAAGTATCATAAACAGCAGAATCAGTTGTACATGTTAGCAGAATATATTTTGCACTAATCCCTACTTTCAAGCAAATGTAGAATTTGAATTACCTTGGTCTTTTGTATTTGTCAATGTATGTAGGCAGATGTGAAATCTACCCATTCCATTATTGTGCTTCCCAGAAAAAATTAGAATGTAGATTTAGTAAAAGGAATCATATAATTTAGAAGAAAGAAGATCTGTCCACAAAATCAGTAAAAGCACACCTGGAATTCATTCTTACACTTATCTTGTATCAATCTTCATATCTTATTCATGTTACTTCTAATTATCTCTCATGCATCCCTCTTTTTCTATGTCCAGAGTCATAGTAAAGCCATCATCATCTCTTGGTGAAGGAGCACACTGGCTTCCTTCTTACTTTTTCTACTCTCTCCTCTCATTAGGCAAAGTTAACATTTTAAAAATGAAACCATGCTATGCTTATATAAAAAGCAGTAGTCTCGAGGAGTTCTGGCATGGTGGTGGACTAGGCAGAAGGACTGCACAGACCAACTTCAACAAAGAAAAGGGAAACCAATTAACACAGACACAGAAGATAATCCTGGAACCCTGAGCCTTGAAGGGAAGGTTACAGAAATGTACTAAACCCCAACTAGCAGAAGAATTTGCATGAAAATACCAAAAAAAGGAGATATACAGAGCTGTGGTCTGACAGCGACCTGAGTGACCCTGATGGTACAGGATGCTTGGAGATTCCAGACTTGTGGTAGGACCTAAAAATTAACCTAAAAAACACCCTGCTAGCCAGAGACTGCACTGACTGTGCACAGTGGCTGGGGAACAAACGAAGAAAGTGAAGAGAAAGGTGGGCTGAGTTGTGGAATTTTGCTGGTCTGAGGGTGCAGCCGTTTTGTAGATTTAAAAAGCAGCTTGACTATTTTGGATATTTAAAGAGACAGCTCTCTCACAGATTCCTGTGGTGGTAGGACTAAGAATTAACCTAAAAATCACCCTGCCAGCCAGGGACTGCACAGAGGACTGTGCACAGTGGCTGGGGAGCAAACCGAGAAGGAGAAGAGAAAGGTGGGCTGAGCTGTGGACTTTTGCCATTCCGGAGAACACCACCATTTTGAAGGTTTAAAAAGCAGCTTGACTATTTTGGATATTTAAAGAGACAGCACTCTCACAGATTTCTGGGGCTTAAGAACACGTTCTACTTTCCAGCAACCCCAAGGACACTCGGGGCCTGCAAGACTGAAAAGGTATGACATTCTTCTTGTTACTACACCCTATACCTGCTTGGTGAACAGAGGTGTGGCCAACCCCACTCCCACCTACCTTCTGGGCCCACAGGAATTCCATCA
>NW_006921938.1:1254725-1258673 GCF_000298275.1 Orycteropus afer afer
AAAAAAAAAAAAAAAGCTATAGTCTCTTATTATTAGGCTTAGAAAACAGTTTAAATCTTTTTCCATGACCCGGTGGCATAGTACCTAAGGCAATTGACTGCTAACCAGAAGGCTGGTGGTTCAAACCCACCAGCCACTCCTCGGAAGGAAGGTGGGCAATCTATTTTTATAGTGTTACTGCGTCAGAAACCCAAGGAGGGGTTGCTATGAGTCAGATCCAACTCAAGACAGTGAGTTTTGAGTAACAAATGCCTATATTATCTACTGGACTTTGCTGATTTTATCTTATTCACTCTTTTCTAAAACAAAATATCACATTCTCCTTTATTTCAGAGACTTTATGTTTATTCCCTTTGCCCAAACACTTTTCCACTGCTCCCTGGCTTTCCTGGCCCTTAGCATCTGGGCAGGTCACATTGATTCCCTCAGAGAGACCTTTCTCCTGATCATTCTCTATCACAACATCACAATATTTCCTCCATAGTGCTTAAATTCTCCATATTTATTTATTGAATCATTTGTTTTTTTCATTTTATGTTTCCCTCCCTAAAATATAATTCCATTATGGCAGGCATTCCCCTTCTCCTGGTGACTGATTCACCCACAGTGTGAAACACCGAGTCTAGTATTTACACATTGTTGTATAAGACACTGCATAGTAAAGTGATATGCAGTATTTTCTTTCCAATTCACAATATATCTTGTACTGAAAAACACATGTCTCTTTCACATATAAAGGAGAGATGAACCATTAGGAAGAAAACAATTTTAAAATACTTTGAAACTGGGGCAGAATGCCAGAGATGAGAAACAAAATTAGGCAAATGTGAAAAGCAAATAAACAAATTACTCTTTTCATATTTGGATGCAGTAAATCTATTTTATTGGCAAACATGACCTGGCACCAGTTGATAATGATAATATATTTCTTGCAGTATCGGAAGTTTAAACCAAACTTGTTTAAATAGAAGATTTATGCAGATGGTAGATAGGAATTAAATCACAAGGGATGCCAAAGTGTTTATGACTATTATATCACTCTTAATCATATTCTAGGTCCCATAGTGTTGTAGTGGTTAAGCCCTCAGTTGCTAAGCAATAGTTCAATATTTTGAACCTTTCAACTGCTCCTCAGGAGAAAGATGTGGCAGTCGGCTTTTGTAAAGATTTGCAGCCTTGGAAACCCTGTAATGCAGTTCTACTCTGTCCTATAACTCACTGCCTTCAAGTAGATTCCCTCTCACGGTGACTTCCACTGGTTTCCCAAGGTTGTAAATCTTTACAGGAGCAGATGCCTCATCTTTCTTCCACAGAGGGGCTGGTGGGGCTCTTTTTGGTTACCTTTTGTAGTGTTAATGCCTTAACCACTACACCACCAGAGCTAGATGCTCTGATGTGACAACTTTTTATTTTTTTAATTATATTCTATCATTTTGTGCTTTTCCCTTCATTTGAAAATATAGCTTCATAGTTCTTCAAATATTACAGTCAAAATAAATATTTTTATAAAAAGTATACTTAGTAAATGCCCTAGTTAACCACAAGAACATTATTCCACTGCTTCATACCTTTCAATATGTCTTTGGGTAATATCCAAACCCCGGAGCTTATATTGACTATCTTGTAATATCTGAGCTATGATTGCCTATTAAACAGCTGATGCTGGTTTATTTCTTTGTTTATTTGATTCACTAAGACATCTATTATCTTAATCACTCCTTCTCCAAGCTTTCTGCCCTGATTCAAGAGTCAGCACGTATGCAAACTGCCCTTATAACCTTCCTGTAACTTCCCAGGGTAATATTGCCACTTCTTTTCTCTCCCCTAACTAGTGGCTGCATTTTGACTTCTACTTTATTCTTACCTCATATTCTTCTTTCTGCAGTATTCTCTGAAAGCTAAATGGTCTCTGAAAACAGAGACTGAATCTTTGTCATCCTTGTATAACACTTAGAATTCTAAGTGTGTGTGGTAGAACAGATTTCAGAGTCTGAAAATATTGAGTTATCTTGAATTGGAAATGAGCCTCAGGGCAAATAGATGAGGTAGGACAGCACCAATGCTTCTTTAATTTCAAATAAAAATCATCTTTATAAAGCCTTGACTGTCCAGTATTTCCCTTCTCATGATTTTTCATATATCTGTAATCCCAAGAAGAGTAACATGGCAGACCCAAGGTTTTGATAACCAAAAAAAAAAAAAAACAAACTCACTGCCGTGAAGTCAAATACTACTCACAGCGACCCCTCCTTGGATTTCCGAGGTAGTATGTCTACGGAAGTAGATTGCCCATATAGGACCTCCTGGTATCCTGGTAGTCTATACTGTGTGAGGGAACACATAGTTACAGTCTCCATCAGCCTAGAATGCCCATTGTTGGCCTGAAAAACCTCATACTCTGTAAATCCTTCCAAATACACTAATTGGTTTTCATTTGGAGGCAGTAGTGATATAGTTAAAAATGCACATATATTTTAGGAGATTGTGTTGCTAGCCTGATATTTTATTCAATGTGTGGATTGCCTGTAGATAAAATACTTAACTTTTAAATGTGCTAAGTTTTAAATTTGTTCAATGTTAAGTATGATATCTGTAATATAGGGTTTTATTGTAAAAATTTTAATATATCAGTGAATGTGAAAAATTCTAACATAGCCATGGAAGATTAATGGGCAGTAAATGAACATTTCTTGACCACAAACTAAATAATAAGCCTGTATGTTCTCCATTGAAGGTACCCTCAAATACTTAAGACTATAGTGATACCTGTAAAAATGAAAATAGTAATAATAATATTATACATTTTATGAGGAAGAATATACAAAATACTAACAAGATATAATTTTTTTTCCAAATTGCTGCCTAAATGCATCATAGTTTATGATTTTTTCTAAAATTATGCTCAATGATGGGGTAAAACAATAAACGAATAAAAAAAATTCCCTGGCCTCATGAAATATTCTTTTGGCTATTTTTTTTTTTTTCTAATCTAATGATTAATTTAAAATATATTATGCTATTTCTGGATTTTCAATAGATTAATATTATGTTATTTCCTAGAAAATTGCAATATCTTTATTTTTATAAGGGAAATTAAAAAAATTAATATAAAACTTTTTTTTTTAATTTTGAGTACAAATAACCTTAACAATAATATGCTCAAAGTAACCTCATTTTGCCTTTAGCTTTTCCATCAAAAGCACTGTATTTCAACTCACATACTTGCAAAACTCACTACTTCTTTTACAAGAATATATCCTTTTATTTTTTCTTAAATAATAGGAGAACTTTTTTCCACCATGAAAGCGTGTATACACAACATTTAGAACGTCACTATTTATAGCATAGGATATGAAAAATGTGAGAAATTTCTTTAACTTCCTGTGTTTCTCTGTTTTCTCCATTACATTGACTATCATACTATTCTGCTGTTTAGAATAATTTATTGTCTGTCCAATTTAAACCCATTTCCTCACAAAAAGTTATATTGAAAGATTATCTCTCACCATGATCCAAAGGTGTGTGTTTATCAAGAATGTAAATTCTCACATCATTTTTGTTTCAAAAGAACTTTATACATTGACTTTAGTTACATAAACTGAGCATTAATCTTTAGCTACTGATTTAATGTCTTGATATCAAACCATTTTATCAGAGCTACAAAAAAATGTAAAAATATAGTCATTTTCACATTGAATTATATTTATTCTGCTTATCCTTTACTGGAAAAACTTATTTTGTTAAAAAATATAAATTTTTTTTACAATAAAAATCCAACAGTTTACACAGTTCAGAAGTTTGGTAAAACTTTGAAGCTGTTAAGTGATTTATTTCCACAATAGTTACCTCTAAGTTTTTTTCTTCAGGTTAAACCTATGTATTTCAAGAAAAATAGTGAAGAAGGAAATAACTTTATAAATTTCATAATATAATCAATGGTGAATATTA
>NW_006921938.1:1258798-1260657 GCF_000298275.1 Orycteropus afer afer
TATATTAAATTTTACTATCAGGTACTTAGATAAATAGTCACAGAAGTGAATGGACAAATTGTCAATAGTTTAATAGAAACCTGGGAATTGTGATAAGCTAAATATTAAATAAACCGAAAAAAATCCAAACTCATTGCTGTGGAGTCTGTTTGATTCATAGCAACCCCTTCTTGGGTTCTGAGGTGGTATTTCTATGGAAGTAGATTGCCCAATCTTCCTTCTGAGGAGTAGCTGGTGGATTTGAACTGCCAGGCTTCTGGTTAACACTATACCACCAGAGCTCCCAAATAACAAACAGACCTCTGATATTCCAATCATGTCTAGTGACTTCATATTTATTATTATGGAAGTTGTTGTTATGTTCCATAGAGTCGACTGTTGTTAAGTGACCCCATGTACAAGAGACCCAGAACTGCACCATCCTCAAAATTCTTCCTAAGTATGAGCTAATCCTTGAAGCCACTGTGTCAATCCATCTCATAGAGTGTCTTTCCATTTTTCTCTGACCTTGCACTTTATCAAGTAAGATACTATTCTCCAAGGACAGGATATTTCTGACCACATGACCAAAGTAGGTGAAACAATATCTGGTCATGCTCACTTCTAAAAAACATTCTGGCTGCACTTCTTCCGGCATACATTTATTCATTATTCTGGCAGTCCTTGGTACATTTAGTTGTGGTAGTTAAGTTTGTTTGTCAACTTGGCTGGGCCTGGTTGATTGGCTAGGCAGCTGGATGTAGTTATTCCCCATGATGAGACTGGTAATTAACTCCGTGGTGGAATCTACTGGAGAAGCTGAATAACTTGTTTAGGAATGTGGTCTGCCTCCAGCATACAAGAAGCAACTTTGAGGAAGGTCTCCAGCTTACGGTATGCTTGAAGTCTGCACATAGCCGAGTCATTGTTCAGCAGGTTGCCATGGTGCCCTGACAATCTTGGGACTTTTTCTGGACTTGAATCAATGCCCTGGTCTGTATGTTGGTACTATTCAGACTGTGTGCTTTTATTTTATTTCTTGAGCTCGGGTTTGTCAGCCTCAGCAACCAGGAGCTGCCTCCAGCTTCAGTGGGCCAGGACCAATAGGCAGAGGTGAACCCCAGGTCAAGGGAATTTCACATTTCTAGGTCAAGGTCCTAGAGCCTGGCACCTTGAACTCGGACTTCTAGTCTTCAAAACTGGATAATAAACTCCTGTTTCTTAAAGCCATCCCATTTGTGGTATTTCTGTTAAAGTAGCACTAGATAACCAAAACCTCAGTATTCTCCACTAAGAAGACAATTCAAAGACATCAACTCTTACTCAATCTTATTCACTGTCCAGCTTTCACATTCAAATGAGACTATTGAAAATACCATGGCTTGGGAAGATGGCAGACTAAGCAGAAAGACTGCAAAGACCCTCTTCAAATAAGAAGAGGGAAACCAATTAATACAAACACAGAAGATAATCCTGGACCCCTGATCCTTGAAGGGAAAGATATAGAAGTGGACTAAACCCCAACAAGCAGAAGAATTTGCATGAAAATACCAAAAAAAAGAGACAGATGGAGATGCGGTCTGGCAGCAATCCTGAGTGATCCTTACAGCCTGGCACAGACAACTTTGAGAGTGTCGAGTGGTGGTAGGACCTAAGAATTAACCTAAAAATCAGCCCTGCTAGCCAGGGACTGAATGGAGGACTGCTCTGATGGCTGGAGAATAAACAGAGAAGGTGAAGAGAAATGTGGGCTGAGCTGTGGACTTTTGCCGGTCCAGAGGGTGATGCAATTTTGAATGTTTAAAAGCGGCTTGACTATCATATATAGGGTTGGCAGACAATGGGCCTATAAGTTCATGTGAATGATCAGAATTCCCAGG
>NW_006921938.1:1260845-1261392 GCF_000298275.1 Orycteropus afer afer
GAACATTGTGAAAATGTCAGTTCTACCAATAGCAATCTGTACATTCAATGCAATCCCAGATCTCACCAATATTCTTTAGGGATATGGGAAAAACAATCACTAACTTTATATGGAAAGGAAAGAGACCTCGGATAAGCAAAGCACTATTGAAGAAGAAAAACAAAGTAGGAGGTCTCACAATGCCAGATCTCAAAACCTACTATACAGCCACAGTAATCAAAACTGCCTGGTATTGGTTTAATGACACATTCATAGACCAATGGAATAGAATTGAGAACCCAGAAAAATCCATCGACCTATAGTAAGCTGATCTTTGACAAAGGCCCAAAATCCATTAAATGGGGAAAAGAATGTTTGTTTAATAAATGGTGCTGGCAAAGCTGGAGGTCCATTTGCAGAAAAATGAAACAAGATCTGTACCTCACAACATACACTAAAATGAACTCCAGATGGATCAAAGACATAAATGGGAAACCTAAAATTATATAGTCCATCAAGGAAAATATAGGAGCAAATTTAGGGTCCCTAATATATGGCATAAATAGAC
>NW_006921938.1:1261762-1269219 GCF_000298275.1 Orycteropus afer afer
ATATATATATTTGGTAATAACATATCTTACAAGGGACTTATCTCTAGATTTTATAGAAAACACCAACACCTCAATAACAAAAAGACCAACAATCCAATTAAAAAAATGGACTGAAGACATGAATAGAAACTTCACCAAGGAGGATATTCAAGCAGCCAACAAACATATGAAGAAATGCTCATGATCATTATCTACTAAAGAGATGCAAATCAAAACAACAATGAGATACCATTTTGCTCCAGCACTCATAGAAAGGTCAACAAGACAGAAAATAACAAATGCTGGCGAGGTTGTGGAAAGATTGGGACTCTCATACACTGCTGGTAGGACTGTAAAATGGTATAACCATTGTGGAAAGCAGTATGGCAATTCCTTCAAAAGTTGGAAATAGAAATACCATTCCAGTACTAGGTATATATCCTGAAGAAGTGATAGCCATGACAAAAATGGATATATGCACACCCATGTTCATCACAGAACTATTTACAACAGCCAAAACATGGAAACATCCTAGGTATCCATCAACTGAGGAATGGTAACCAAACTATGGTACATACACAAAAAGGAATATTATGCAACCCTAAAGAATAATGTAGAATCTGCAAAACACCGCATAATGTGGATGAACTTGGAGGACATTGTGCTGAGTGAAATAAGGCAATCATAAAAAGACAAATATTGTATTAGTCCGTTATTGTAAAAGTTAAGAATGGTTTATCTATAGAAGGAAATTTTCTTTGTTGGTTACCATGGGTGTGAGTGGAGGGGAGGGAATGCTGTTAGATAGACAGAGATAAGTATTGATTTGGGTGAAGAGAAGGGCAATGTACCAAATGTGAGTGACCAATATGGTGGCATTGAGAATGAGAAAGACATAGAGAGGTACATGGGAAGCACAGACAACAAAGATGAACCATTTTGCACATACAGTACTGTGTTGTCAGTGAAGGCAATCATGGGTATATGGGTGGATAGATTGGTGGACAGGCTGAACTATTAGGTATGTCTATGAAATGGGGAGTGTATCCAAGAACATGTATAGGGTTGGCAGACAATGGTTTTATAAGTTTATGTGAATGATCAGAATTTGCAGGTGTATAGAAGCACTGACAAGGGGCAAGGTTGTGGCCACTGCTTGGTCACAGCCGGCTACTCAGAGGGACTGAGTAGTTGACATGTGGGCTTGGGACCATAGTCTCAGGGACATCAAGCTCAATTGGCATAACATACTACACAAAACATTGTTCCACCTCCTATTTTGGCGAGTAGCGACTGGGATCTTAAAAGCCAGCAAGCTGCCATCTAGATGCAACTATGGGTCTCTCCTCGTCCAGGGCCAAGAAGAATGAAGAAAACCAAAATTAATGGAAACAATCAGTTGTAGCAACTGGTACACCATCCGATCTGCTGCCTATATGACTATGAGATCAGAAGAACTAGATGGTGGCTGGCTATCACTGTCATCCACTTGGAAGGGGATGCAGGAGATTCTTGATAGAGAGGGAAAACAATGTGGAACAAAACTCAAAATCATTTGGAGAAAAAAAAGGGGGGGGCAGGTTTGCTGGTCTGATAGAGTCTGGTGGAACCACTGAGACTATGGCCCCTAGCTACCTTTCAGGTCTGGAATTGAACCCATACCAGTGGTTTCCAGCCAAACAAAAGACAGGCATATGAGTTGAACATTTACCTCAGGTAGATACACTCCTTGGATAGAACAATCATGGGAGAAGGAAGGGCTGCTTATGCACAGGGAGATAGCTCAGGAGGCAGGAGTGCATGGAGAGATGGACACTGTGAAGGGGTAACTATGGGGAGGAAGTGGGAGGGGAGCTGTTGCATTGTGGTAAATTGTGGTCAATGTCATGAGACAAAGTGTATGTGAACTGCTGTATGGAAAGTGAATCTGCTCTGTAAATCTTCCCCAAAATCACAATTAAAAAAAAAAAAAGTAGCAAAGAAGAAGAAAAAAATAATACCGTGGCTTGGATCAGGCACAACTTAGTCTTCAGAGTGATATATTTGCTCTTCAATACTTCAAAGAAGACTTATGTAGCAGATTTACCCACTGGAATACAATGTCTGATTCCTTGACTGCTGCTTCAATGAGTTTTGATTGTGCATACAAGTAAAATGAAATCTTTGACAACGTCAATCATTTTTCCATTTATCATGATCTCACTTACTGATCCAGTTGTGAGGATTTTTTTTTTTCCTTTACTGTGAGGTGTAATCCATACTGAAGACTATAGTCTTTAATCTTAATCAATAAATGATTCAAGTCATCTTCACTTTCAGCAAGTAAGGTTGTGTCATCTGCATATCACAGGTTGTAATGACTCTACCTCAAATCCTGATGCTTTGTTCTACTTTATATAGTGCAGTTTTGGGATTATTTGCTCAGCCTGCAGACTGAGTAAATATGGTGAAATAATACAACCATGACACACAATTAGCCCGATTTTAAACGATGCAGTATCCCCTTGTTCTGTTCAAATGACAGATTATTGGTCTATTACAAGTTCCTCATGAGCAAAATTGAGTATTCTGGAATTCCCATTCATCTCAATGTTATCCATAATTGCTTAAGATATAAATGGTTGAAAACCTTTGCATAGTTAATAAAACCAAGTAAATATCTGTCTGGTATCCTTTGTTTTCAGCTAAGATCCACCTGACATCAGCAATGTTCTCCTTAATTCCATATCCTCTTCTGAATCCAGCTTGCATTTCTGGAAATTCCCTGTCAATATATTACTGCAACCAAACATTTTTTACTTATCTTCAGCAAAATTTTACTTGTGTGTAATATTAGTGATATTTTTTGATAATTTCCATGTTCTGTTGTATCTCTTTTCTTGTGGAAGTAGAACTTAGTAACTCAACTATCCTTGATTCAACTTTGGTTAAATGGAACAATAGATCATAATAATATTTGCTTAGACTTTGGAGGACAGAATTTTATTGAGAAAATGTCTTAATATTTTCAAACAACTATTCTAAAACTTTATTATCTTTGATAAAATGGCAGAGTTAGAAAATTACTTTTATTTTACTTTAATACAGGAGTAAGGGTTGTGAAAGCTACATGTAAGGAAATGTTTCACTGATATGAGATATATGATGGAATTTTATTTTATGTATGTTCATTACTTTATAGTGAGTGTTAATTAGATGTAAACAATATCTTGAGGTAATAAATAAATATTAACTATTGAATTTTTCTTTTTTACAAATGTTTATAAGAATAAAACCCCAGAGCATATTTAAATGTTTTATTTATCCTCACATACTTCATCCTATTTATTAACTAAGCATATTAGCTCTTCTTTCAAATATATCTCAAGCTTTATCACAAGTGATAAGCTACTTCTCCATTTTATTGTGAAAAACACCATCTTCCATGTATTACGGAATAAGCTTATAACTGTTCTCATTGCTATCAATGTTTCCCAAACCTTCTCTCCCTTGTTCTAATGGCTTCTCTATAGATCTAAAATGGTACATGAAATAACAATGAAAATCTCTACACATTGTTAAAACCCATAGAAATGAATATCATGAAGAGTGAACTTGGATATATGCAAATTACAAAAAAATATCATATCAAAGATTGTCAGGAGGAAAAGCAGATTGTGGGAAATGAGTTTAGCTAAGTTATAAATGTGTGATGCCATATCACCAAAGAAACTGGAAAGAAAAGGAAAAACTTTAAGAACTTTTGAAAAAAAAAATGTTGACTTGATATGATAAAGCTAAAGAAAAAGGGAAAGATGGTACATAAATTTATGCTCCATTTCTTTAACTTGTTTCTCACATGTATAGGTTTAACAATTCTGAAACTACTTTGCATAAATTCTGGTATTGAAAACAACTAATTTGTTGATAATGGGAATCATGTCTTTTTACTGAGAAAAAGAACTTAGAAATAATATGATGCACTAGGGTTCACATGTCAGTGTCAGCACATGTTTTAATATAAATGTTTGTTGCTGTTAGGTACAGTCAAGTCAGCTCATACCCAGAATTACTCCTTGCACAACAGAACATTATACTCCCTGGTCCTGTGCTATCTTCACAACTTTTGCAATTCTTTTTTTTTTTTTTTCCCCCTATTGCATTTTATTGAAATATAATTTATGCACAGTGAAACACACAGAACTAAAGTGACATGGGTCAATCTTTTTTTTTTTTTTTTTTTTTTCAGTACCCTCCCCCGCTACCCCTGGCAACCAACAAAGAAATTTTCCCTCCATATATAAACCTTTCCTTGACTCTCCATGACAGTGAATTAATACTATATTTTTCCTTCTATGATTGACTTATATCACTCAGCATGATATCCTCCAAGTTCATCCACGTTATACAGTGTTTTGCAGATTCTACATTATTCTTTGGTGCTCCATAGCATTCCATTGCATGTATGTACCATAGTTTGCTCATCCACTCTTCCACTGATGAGTTCATAGGTTTTTTCCATCTTTTTGCTATTGTAAATAGTGCTGCGATGAACATGGGTGTGCATATATCTGTTTCTGTCCTGGCCCTCACCTCTCTAGAATATATACTTAGTTGTGGGACTGCTGGGTCAAATGGTATCTCCAATTCATGCTTTTTAAGGAATCATTAGGAGCTCTGATAGATTAGTGCCTAAGGCACTTGACTGTTAACCAGAAAGCTGGTGGTTCAAACCCACCAGCCCTTCCTCAGAAAGAAGGTTGGGCAATCTACTTCCGTAATGATACTGCCTCAGAAACCCAAGGAGAGGTCGCTATGAGTTGGGTCTGACTCAATGGCACATGACAACAACAACAACAAAGAATCACTGTACTGATTTCCCCAGTGGTTGTATCACTTCACAGTCCCACCAGCTGGTATGAGAGTCCCAATCTCCACATCCATTCCAGCATGTCTTATTTCCTGTCTTGTTGAACCTTGTCATCAGTGCTAGGGTGTGATGGTATGTCATTGTTGTTTTGATTTGCATCTCTCTAATGACCAGTGATCATAAGCATCTCTTCATGTATTTGCTGGAAACTTGAATATCCTCCTTGGTGAAGTGTCTATTCATGTCTTCTGCCCATTTATCAATTGGATTGTTAATCCCTTTGCTATTGAGGCATTGGAGTTTTCTATAAATCTTAGAGATAAGTCCCTTGCCAAATATGTAATTATCGACAAGTATGAATTTGTTCCTGTCATTTTTTTAATGTACTTTATTGTGGTATTGGTTTCTTTGTTCCATATAATTTTCTGTGCTGAGCCTGTTTCATTTATGAATTGTACTACAACTTCCTTCACTGCTATTGTATTAGTATTTGCTAAATATTGGTGCTGGCCCTCTTTTTTATTTTGATGTGAAGTTTTGTTACTTTTCTTTGAGGTACCCTGTGATTTATAATGTTCTTCCCAAGTTTAGAACAGTCCATTCTATCTTGTAGTTGTCTTGACTTCCTACCATTTAGAAGTTCTGTAGTTACACTATTTTTTCTTTCTTTTTGGTTTGCAGTTGTCTTCATTTGTCAATTGATATTTTTGGTTCCCCATTTACAATCTTGTAGGCTTATTTACTTTGGATACTTCTGTGGCTGGGTTGGTTTCTGGGTTATGTCATCATGTGTATTAATGGTCAGTTGTTTGCTGTTGTCAGTTCTCTGTCCAAAGGATTCCCATCAGCATCTCTTGTAAGGTTGGTATGGTTTAACAAATTCCCTTAATTTCAACTTATTTGGAAATGTCCTAATTTCACCATTGTACTTGAGGGACAGTTTTGCTGGGTATATAATTCCTGACTGGAGGTTTTTTTTGTTTCAGGGTTTTATATATACCATGCCATTGTCTTCTCACCTGTGTGGTTTCTGCTGAGAAATCCAAACTTAGTCTTATTGGTTACCCCTTGTAGGTAACTTTTTGATTTTTCCATGCTGCTTTCAGGATTCTTTCTTTGTGTTTGGTTTTGGTGAGTTTGATGATGTATGTCTTGGTGATTTTCTTTTGGGCTCTTTTCTGTTTGGGGTTCTTTGGACTTCTTGAATGGATATATTCTCATCTTTCATTGTACCAGGAAAATTCTCTTCCAACAAATCTTCAACAGTTTTTTTCTGTGATTTTATTGGTCTTTTCCTGTTCTGGAATTCCAATTACACACATGTTATTCTTTTTGATGGTATCCCACATGAACCTTATGCTTTTTTTTTTCATTTTGTTTTGATATTTTTTCTGATTGATCACTTTCCAAAGAAGTATTGAGGTATTTGCCTTCAATCTCACTAATTCTGTCTTCCATTGATTTAATTCTACTCCTTTGACTATTCTATGTGTTATCCATTTCTGAAAATTTAGTATTAATCTCCTAGATTTCTGTCTGTAGATGTTATATCATTTCTAATTTTTCATTTATTTTGTCTTCTTGTTCTTGTATTGTCTTTCAAAATTGTTCTAGGGTTTTCTCTGTGTTTTCCACAATTTTGTCAGTGTTTTCCTTGATCTTTCTCTCAGTTCTTTGAAGATGCCTAAATATAATTCTTTTGAATTCCTTATCAGGGAGTTCCTATGCTGAGTCTTCCTCAGGGATGTGTTCTGAGTGTATCCTATTCCCTTGTTTCTCCTGCTTTATCCTGCTTCTTTGTGTGGACTGTGATGCTCTGTTGTCATTGGGACATTTTTGAGGCATTGGGATATTTTTGTGTTTATATTTAATTGGTGATTTTATCTTGGAGTGACTTGCCTACAATTTTCCTTTTGTTTATTTTGTTTGCATATTATCTATGTAAGCAGGGTACTGTGCTGTGTTCCTCTATTCCCTAGTTGACAGAACTTATACACCACCTGTCTCCTTTCCCATTGTCAGACTTCCATATGCCCCTGCGACCCTTGGCAAACAGAGCCTATTCTTAGGTCCCTGGAATCTGAATCCAACTCTTGCAATTCTTAAGCCCATTATAACAGCCACTGTGACAATGCATCTCATTGAGTTCCTTCCTGTTTTTCGCTGATGCTCTACTTTACTAATCATGCTATCTTTCTCCAGGAACTTCATGTTGTCACTTCTGACAACATGACTGAAGTATGTGAGATGAAGTCAGGCCATTCTCACTTCTAATGAGTATTCCAGGTGTACTTCATTTTATTTACTTATTTTTAATTTTACTGTGGTGGAAACATGCATAATGAGACATTCACCAACATAACATCTTCCACATTTACAGCTCAGGAACATTGATGACATCATTCATGTTGTGCCACCATGATTGCTAAATTTTGTCATAATAGTCCACCATCTATTAGCATAAACTCAATGTACCCCAAATGAAAGTTTCCCTCTCCCCACCCCCAACCCTTAGTAACCACTAATAATCTGTTTTTTTCTCTCTCTCTTTTCCTCTCTTTTTTTTTTTTTTTTTTTTGTTAATGAAGTGCTTGTTGTTGTTGTTGTTATGTGCAGTCGAGTCGGCCCC
>NW_006921938.1:1269355-1269994 GCF_000298275.1 Orycteropus afer afer
TCATAACCAACAAAAAAAGTTTCCTTCTATGTATATACCTTTCATTGACTTTTTACAATAGTGGGTTAATACAATACTTGTCCTGCTCTGATGAAGTTATTTCATTCATAATGTCCTCCAAGTTAATCCATGTTAAGTGGTGTCTGGAAGATTCCACATTATTTTTTAGAGTTGCATAGTATCTTATTGTGTGGCTATACCACAGTTTATTTATCCATTCCTCAGTTGATGGGCACTTAGGTTGTTTGCATCTCTTTGCTATTGTGCATAGTGCTGCAACGAACATGAGTGTGCATGTATCTATTAGTGTCCTGCGTCTCACTTCTTTAGGAAATAGGCTTAATAATGGGATTGCTGGATCAAATGGTATTTCTATATCCAACTTTTTATGGAATTGCCATACTAATTTCCACAGTGGTTTTGTCATTTTACAGTCCCACCAGCAGTGTATGAGAGTTCCAGATTCCCCAGCATTTGTTATTTTCTGTCTTGTTGAACTTTTCTATTAATGCTGGGATGAAATGGTATCTCATGGTTGTTCTGATTTGGATCTCGCTAATGGCTAATGATCATGAACATTCCTATGTTTGTTGTATGCCTGAATATCTTCTTTCATGAAGTGTCTGTTCATGTCTTCTG
>NW_006921938.1:1270239-1272835 GCF_000298275.1 Orycteropus afer afer
CTCACTGCCATCAAGTCGATTCTGACTCCTAGCTATTCCTCCTTGGGTTTCCAAGGGGTTATCTCTACAGAAGTAGATTGCCCAGTCTTCCTTCCAATGAGTGGCTAGTAGATTTGAACCACCAGCCTTCTCGTTATCAGTCAAATGCCTTACGCATTACACCATCAAAGTTCCTAAACTATAAAGTTACATGACTTTATAAGATGTACTTGGAGTTGTTAATTATTTTAATTATATATGCATGTAAATAAATATCAAAATATTCAGGCTTCATGTTTATCAGTATTAATAGCTATTTTACCTCTTTCCATAAAGTTACATATGGAAGTTTATATGGTTATATGGTTATATTGTTATAACTCTAAGGTAGTTTTAAAGCACCTAAATTTGTACCTATTTTGTTTCTTTGATTTTCTTTATAAATTTAGGTTTCACACTTCAGTCTTTGATCTATCTAGAGTTAGTTTTTGTATATAGTGTGAGGTAAAGATCTTGTTTCATTTTTCTGCAAATTGATATCCAGTTTTGCCAGCACCATTTGTGAAAGAGACTATTTCTTCCCTTTCAAATGAATTTTGTCCCTTTGTCAAAGACCAACTGATCCTAGTTCAATGGGTCTGTTTCTGAGTTCTCAATTCTGTTTCATGGTTCTATGTGTCTGTTGTTGTACCAACACTAGGACCAGCTATACTTCTTTCAAGACATATATATATATTTTTTTTTTAGTTCTTCTGACAGTCCATGGTACTTTCAGCACCCTTCATCTACACCAAAGTTGAATGCAACAATTTTTCCTTATTCGTCGTCTAGTTTTCACATACATATGATGCTATTGAGAATAGCACCTTAGTCTTCAAAGTGAAATCTTTGCTCTTAAAAGCTTTAAAGAACTCTTTTTCAGGAGGTTTTCCCAGTGCAATATTACCTCTGATTTCTTGACTCCTGTTTCTGTGGGTATAGAATCCAATTAAAATGAAATCCTTGACAACTTCAAACTTCTCTCCATTTATGATGATGTTGTTTATTCATCTAGTTATGAGGCTTTTTGTTTTCTTTATGCTGAGGACTAACCCATACTGAAGATTGCAGTCTTTGATCATCATCAGTATATTTTTTAAGTTATTTTCACTTTCATCAAGAAAAGTTTGTGTCATCTAAATATTGTAGGTTGTGAATGAGACTTCCTCTAATTCTAATGTCACATTCTTCTTCATATAGTTCAGTTCTGGTATTATTTGCTCAGCATTAAGATTGAACAAGTATGGTAAAAGTTTACAAAGCATACACATACTTTTCCTGATTTTATACCATTCATTATCCCCTTGTAATTTTTGAATGACTGCTTCTTGGTCTACGTACAGGTTCTCCATGAGCACAATTAAATGTTCTGGAATTTGTATTCTTCACCATATTATTCATAATTTGTTATTATCCACATAGTCTAATGCCTTTGAATAGTCAATAAAACACAGATAAACTTATTTCTGTTATTCTTTGTTTTTAGCCAAGATACATCTGACATAAGCAATGATATCTCTTGTTTCATGCCTTCTTCTGAATATGGCTTGGATTTCAGACAGCTTCCTAACAATTCAATGCTACAAAGTTTTTTGAATTACTTTCAGCAAAATTTTACTTGTCTGTGATATTAATGATGTGGTTTAATATTTTCTGCATTCTTTTGGATCATTGGGAGCTCTGATAGCATAGTGGCTAAACCACTTGACTGCTAACCAGAAGGCTGGTGGTTCAAACCCACCAGCCATTCCTCGGAAGGAAGATGGGGCTCTCTACTTTCATAATGATACTGCCTCGGAAACCCAAGGAGGGGTCACTATGAGTCAGAGCCGACTCGATGGCCCATCATCATTCTTCAGAATGGGCACACACATGTATCTCTTCCAATCAGTTACCCAGGTAGCTGTCTTCCACATATCTCACACTAAATAAGTGTTAACACCAGTGTTGAATACATTTCTTGAAACATCTTAATGGGCATTCTGTCAATTCTTGGAAACTTGTTTTGTGCCAATTTCTTCATTGCAGCTTGGACTTCTTCCTTCAATACCATTGGTTCTTGATCATATGTTACCTCCTGAAATGGTCAAATATTGACCCATTATTTTTGGTGCAGTCACTCTGTGTATTCTTGCCATTTTCATTTGATGCTTCATATGTCATTCAATATTTTGCCCATGGAATATATCAATATTGCAATTTGAGACTTGACCTTTTTTGTTCACTTTATTCAGCTTGAGAAATACTGAACGTGTTATTCCTTTTTGGTTTTCTAATTACAGATCTTTGCACATTTCATTATTATACTTTATTTTGTTTTCTTAAGACTCTTTGAAATCTTCTGTTCTGCTCTTTTATTTTGTCATTTCTTCCATTTTCTTTGTCTACTCTATATTCAAGAGCAAGTTTCAGTCCCTTCTGATATCCATTTTGGTCTTTACTTCCTTACCTGTCTTTTTTATGACCATTTTCTTTCTTCATGTATGATGTTCTTAATGTTAGCCTACAACTTGTCTGGTCTTTGGTCATTATTGTTCAATGTGTCAAATCTATTCTTCAGATAGTCTCTAAATTCAAG
>NW_006921938.1:1272935-1277341 GCF_000298275.1 Orycteropus afer afer
TATATATGTATATATATATATTTCTCAGTTCTGTTGACTGAGATGGTCTAAAATCAGCGACAATTCAATAACAGCAAGCACATATAACACTTATATACTAGACCCTAAACATATGATTCTCTGATGAAAAGAATTTGGGAGAGATAACTGAATTTCTGAAGAGATTACTGATACTAAGCCCTTTCAGAGAAAATATAAGGTGAACCTATAGCATGTTATAATGCCTGAAAATATGAAGGTCAGTCAAAGCTAATAGGACGGGACCAGATCAAAATGAAATAGGAGCCAATCTGAAAGCCCCTGAAATCTGAAGTTTGAACAATATGAGCAAAAATATAACAATAGCATTGGACTATAACTCAAAGAATAATAAGCATATCAATAGGTTCACATTGATATAAAATAAATTATTTATTGGATAAATTCATGAAGGCAAATTAAGAAATCTTCTTAGGAATAATTCCATATAATGAATATAGAAAGAATGAGAGGATAAAATTCACCACTAAAATGATACACTGATAATTATTGTAGGCAGGTAAATGAATATATATACACACATACATGCAAAAAAGCATTATATATATATGTATATGTATATGTGTGTGTATATATATATATATATATATATATATATATAAAGATAAGGGGAGAGAGAGAGATTTTAGAAATTGAGTCATAAGGTTGTGCTGACAAGCCTAAAATCTATAGGTTAGGTGACAGGCTGGATATTTCTGCAGTGTCATGTCCTATGGACGATAATTTGCTTTACTTAAAACCAATTGATTTAATCACATTCTACTATTTCATAACAGTGACTCACCTAGTATTTGACCAAAAGCAAGGAATCATAGCTTAGTAAAGTTAATACATATAATTAACTATTACATATGAAATCCCAAACTGGATCCTCAAAACCCAAGTAAGTGTTCTTGAATTCCCATTTTTCCAATGTTATCCATAATTTGTTATGATCCACACAGTTGAATGCCTTTGCATAGTCAATGTAACACAGGTAAAGGTCTTTCCGGTATCTCTGCTTTCAGCCAAGACACATTTGAAATCAGCAATTATGTCCCTCATTCCATGTTTTCTTCTGAATGCAGCTTGAATTACTGGTGTTAATCTGTTGCAAGTACCTATGGATTATCTTCAGCAAACTTTTTCTTGCATGTGTGATATTAATGACATTAAACCAAACTCACTGCATCGAGACGATTCTGACTCACGGTGACCCGCTTTGTGTTTCTGTTGTGGTTACTCAGTGCTGCTCTGACAAGAATATACTACAAATGGGATGGCCTTAACAAACAGGACTTTATTCCCTTACAGTTTGGGGGCTTTGAGTCCAAGTTCAAAGTGCCACGCTCTAGGGTCTGGGTGAAAGCCGTTCAGCTTTGGACTTCAGCTCTACCTCCAGCTCCCGGCCCACTGAAGCTAGAGACTTTTCTTCACTCAGACAGCTGCTGGATGCTGAGGCTGCCAAACCCAAGCTTGACAAATAAAAAGGTACAGTCCCAATGTTACCAAACCAGACAGCAGACCATTAATTCAAGTCTACTGTAAGGTTGGCAGAGCATGGCAGGCTGCTGAACAACAACTTGGCTACACGCAGGGTCCAAGTGTACCATAAGCTAGAGACCATTCCCCAAGGCTTCTGCTCATATACAAGAAGCAGACCACATTCCTTAAGACAGCCACTCAGCTGCTTGTGGTAGATCCCACCGTGGAGTTGATTGCCAGTTTCATTATGGGGAATAACTACCACCAGATGCCCAGCCACTCACCCAGGCCCAGCCAAGTTGACACACCAACAAAACCACCACAATTTCCAAGGTGATAAATCTTTAAGGAAGTAGATTGTCTAGTCTTCCTTCCATGGAGTGGCTGGTGGGTTTGAACCGTCAAACTTCTGGTTAGCAGTCAAATGCCTTAGGCAGTACACCACCAGAGCTCCTTGATATTAATGATATTACTTGATAATTTTCACATTCTATTGTATCACCTTTCTTCAGAATTAGCACAAATATATATCTCTTCCACTGCATTGAACAGGTAACAGCTATCTTTTAAATATTTTGGTATAGATGGATAAGTGTTTCCATCATTGCATCCATTTGTTAAAATATCACAGTTGGTATTCAGGCAATTCATTTCCAAGAGGCTTGTTTTTCATCAGTGCCTTCAGTGCAGCTTGGACTTCTTTTCCCAGTATTGTTGTTTCTTGACTATGTGTTACCTCCTGAAATGACTGAAAGTAGACCAATTATTTTTGGTACAGCAGCTCTGTATACTCCTCCCATCAGTCTACTAGGGGCTTTTTATGTTGGCTACAGAGTTTATGGTATGGATAGATAATATAACACAGGCTATGTAGCCTAGTGCCTAAAGCACTTGACTGCTAACCAGAAAGCTGGCAGTTCAAATCCACCAGCCACTCCTCAGAAGGAAGATGGGGCAATCTACTTCTGTAGTGATACTGCCTCGGAAACCCAAGGAGGGGTCACTATGAGTCTGGTCCGACTTGATGACACATAACAACAACAACATGATACACCATAGCTTACATATAGTTTCAAAACTCTCAAACTAGTTGACTGTTCACTGATTCCCTCCACCACCACTTATTTTACATATCATCTTCTTTATAAGTATACACCATAACCCAGTACCATCAAGTTGATTGTGACTCTTAAAAATCCTCTAGGACAGAGTAATTGTTGTTAGGTCCTGTCTAGTTAGCTCTGATTCATAGTGACCCTATGTACAACAGAACGAAACACTGCCTGGTCGTGTATCATCCCCATAATCGTTTCTATACTTGAGCCCATCATTGCAGCCACTGTGTCAATCTAAGTTGTCAAAGTTCGTCCCATTTTTTGTTGATCTTTTACTTTACCAAGCAAGATGTCCTTTTCTAGGGAATAGTCCTTTTTGGCATTATGACCAAAGCAGGTGAGACAAATTCAGGCTATTCTTGCTTCCAAGGAACATTCAGGCTGCACTTTTTCTGGAACAGACTTGTTGTGGACAAGATAAAACAGAGTAGAATTGCCCATAAGGTATCCAAGGCTGTCTTTACTGAAGTAGACTGTCTCATCTTTCTCTTGTGAGGCAGCTGGTGGTTTCAAATTGCCAACCTTTTGGTTAACAGCTTGAATGACTTAACCACTATTCTACCAGAGCTCTGTTATCAATTTGCATTAAAAATAATAATTAAAAAAATATATATGTTATAGAAATCTTTTATTCTAGAGCCAATAAAATTGACTGAAAAGTAAGATTCACAGTCATTTTCACACTTAACATAGAGATAGAAGTTCCAGTCCACATCAGACACAATTTTTACTGAGGTAGATGGTCATGAATAATTAACTTCTTCAGTAAAGATGTTTCACCTAGTTAAGATGTCTCTTTCCATGAAGAATACTTAAGAATATTCATTAATATTGGAAATGGTAAAACTGATAACTGATAAGTATAGGCCAAAAATTTGTATTGATTGAAAACAGACACAATAAGTACTTCTTTCAAATATTAATAACTTCTTAAATTGCACATTAAAGTCCCATCACAATAATTTATTATTTAAAAGTCCAGTAAATTTAATGCTATCTTTAAAGCAACTATTATAAGGACATAATGGATTTCTTAATTAGGTTATAGTAATAATGGTGATAGAATACTAATTAAAATTGTAGGTTTGAAAAACAGCCAAAGCATGAAGAAATTATTCAAGCAAAGATTTTAATTTTGAAAATTGGAAGAAATCTTCATTCAAAATGAGAAATCACATACCACATTTAATAGACACAATCTTTTCATGAGTACCAATAATTTTGTCCCCTTCTAAAGGTTTATTCCATTTTATTTTAATATCTTAGAATTAATCTAATTTATTACTGAAAAAATAGGATTATATTGATTTTAAGAGAAATGAAAGTATATTTTTTCCAATACATGACAAATGTGTTTGTAGTTCTGTAATTTACTTCATAATTATACATATTTTCATGCAGATTTTAATTACAAATGTATCACTTCATTAAGATTTTATCTGGGCATGTTTTTTGAGAAATGTTCTTTTCCCGCTAAAGAAGTGATGTGATTGAAACTATTCTGATAATGATTTATAAATTATGTAATAGTGATTCATATATTCAATAATTATGAATCAATACAATGTAATTTGATACAATGAAAACATGATACAAATATTTTAATCCATTATTATCTATATTAATAATGTATACATTGTTTTTAGGATTACTTATTAGATAACAATTTAGTAGTTTCTGATTGGATAGCCAAAATGCTCTGTTCCATGTAACAGTAACTCATTTTGAAATAGTGAAAGCAGAAAAGGAAATTAAGCATAGAAGTTCAAAAGAATCTTTTTTTTTTTT
>NW_006921938.1:1280569-1353766 GCF_000298275.1 Orycteropus afer afer
AGGCTCTGTCTGAGCACACAGACTGTGATGGAGTTCCTGTGGGCCCAGAAGGTAGGTGGGAGTGGGGATGGCCACACCTCCATTCACCAAGTGGGTGTAGGGTGTAGTACCAAAAAGAATGTCGTACCTTTTCAGTCTTGCAGGCCCCGAGTGTCCTTGGGGTTGCTGGAAAGCAGAACATGTTCTTAAGCCCCAGAAATTTGTGAGAGAGCTGTCTCTTTGAATATCCAAAATAGTCAAGCCACTTTTTAAACCTTCAAAATGGCGGCACTCTCCAGACCAGCAAAAGTCCACAGCTCAGCCCACCTTTCTCTTCACCTTCTCCGTTTGTTCCCTAGCCACAGTGAAAAGTCCTCAGTGCAGTCCCTGGCTAGCATGGTGATTTTCAGGTTAATTCTTAAGTACTACCACCACAGGAATCTGCGAGAGCACTGTCTCTTTAAATATCCAAAATAGTCAAGCCGCTTTTTAAACCTACAAAATGTCGGTGTCCTCCGGACTGGCAAAAGTCCACAACTCAGCCCACCTTTCTCTTCACCTCCTCTGTTTGTTCCCCAGCCACCTTGCACAGTCTTTCATGCAGTCCCTGGCTAGTAGGGTGATTTTTGGGTTAATTCCTAGGTCCTACCACCACTCGGGAATCTCCAAGCCGTGTCGTCTGTGCCGTCAGGGTCGCTCAGTCTGCTGCCAGACCACAGCTCCATGTGTCTCCTTTTTTGGTATTTTCAAGCAAATTCTTGTGCTAGTTGGGGTTTAGTCCACTTTTGTATCCTTCCCTTCAAGACTCAAAATTATCTTCTGTGTCTGTGTTAATTGGTTTCCCTTTTCTTTGTTGAAGAGCGTCTGTGCAGTCCTTGTGCCTAGTTCACCATCTTGCCGGAACTCCTCTAGAAGTTCAGAAGAATCTTATGGAAATGAAGACTAAGAAGTTCTGGCAGAATTTATATGTGCTGGCACTGAAAACAGGATTTTCTGGAACTTTGGAGCCCTTCCTTTGAATTGATCCCATTATAACTTGTGTGGACTCATGTCTCTACTTTTCTGTACGTGTCTACTTCATTATTCTTTTTAAACTTAATTTTACTTCTTTAGCCTTTGAAACATGGCAATAACCATTCTAGACTTCCCAACTCCTTGATTCAAAGGAGTGCTTTTATTTATTTATTTATTTAAAAGGCTTTATTTTTCTCAGTTTTATAAGTCTGAGAAAGAGAATTTGATTGGCCAAGGCTGAGTCAACGTCCATTCTTGTTGCAGTCAACGATGGTCCAAGGATTGGGTCCTCTGATGTAAATGGATGAGTCAATATCCAAGCCTGTGGGTGAGGCAAGTCACAGACCAAGGCACATAGGCCACAGAATAACAACATTCCTCAGAAGATATAATAGACAGAGGGAACTGATGAACTCTTTCATGTAAGTTAATAGCTAATATATTAGTGCTTATAAGAGTCAATCTTACAGCAATACTGAATTGACATTATTAACTTTCAAGTGTATAAGAAATACAATATTGTAATGATTTGTAGAAAACTGGTGATTTATGCTCATAGTTTAATAAAATTGGAGTTTTTTTTCTTTTTTTCCTGTGTAGACTACATTGGTTTGCATGGATACTATTTTCAGGACCATAATATTTTTAATTCTTAATTAATATATTCTTATAATAGACATGTATCACTTTTTAATCTCCAATAGGAAAATTTATCAATAAGCCTTTTGCTATTGAACAAACTATTTTAAAATTATCAGTCAATCCAAGTGCTTAATACAAGGTATCATTGCCTATAAGATATATCTAGGATTTATTCCTTTAGGAATATGGGACCATTCCGATAACCCCAGGGTTTAAATTAAAACTAAAACAATAATGTACTACTTTATTATTTGGGGCTACAGCTTTTGTGATGCTGACTTCTTAAAACCCCCAGAAAATTTTTAGATTTCCTTGATATATCATGCTATCTAATAAAATAATCTCCTTTAATTTAAAACCGCAAGACAAAATATGACCTGTGTAAATATCCAATAATATTTTTTAGCATCTGTACCACCAGCCACTCCTTGGAAGGAAGGTTGGGCAATCTACTTCCGTAGTGATATTGCCTTGGCAACCCAAGGTGGGGTTGCTATGAGTCAGGTCCAACTTGACGACACATAACAACAACAGCAACAATATTATGTATGGCCTTTGTCCTATCTAGGCACTAAAACTCTCTGTGACATAAGAACTTCCAAATAAAAAAAAATTGCCTCTACATATCTCTAGAGCAGTCTTACTGTCTATATTGTTTATATTTTTAAAGTATAATGCCTTTCCTGGCACATAAAGAGTGCTCAAGACTTTTTGTTGAACGATTAAATGAATAAAGGATTTTATTCATTTATTCAATGATTTCTTGGATTTTAAATCTGAGAATTTTTATTTTTTACGTCATTAGGTAAGGCATTTCATCTTGGAATTTATGAATGGGAATAATCAATTTTCTAGAGCCAATATAGGAATAAACTGAAATATTTGTAAATATACCATTTCTGTCTCATACAGTGGATGTTTTAGGCTTTTACTTTCTCTATCTTGGCTCTGGAATCAGTCATTTCTCTAATAAGCCCTTGTTTACCTTAGTGGCGAAAGAGATTTAGAAAATAAGCCAAGTTAACTATGTTTATTTTTTTTCAAAGCTGAGAGTTTTGGAATAAAATAACACCAGGTTACAAGGAAGTTTTTGCATCAGGTGATTAAGAATAAGCAATAAATGTAATGATTTGTATTAATTAATTCACATTTGCAATATACACCTCACCTTGTATGTAAAGTATACTAATTCAATATACATATGGAAAAAGTATTAAAAGAGTAAAATACATAAAACTGGCTAATGCATTTCATTTTATTTATGCATATAGTACAAATATTAAAGGTAAAGGAATTGATTACTGAAATATTTTAATGTTGCATATTGCAGTGCATATAAAATATAAAAATTCAATTTTTGTTTTTGTATTAGATTCAACTTAAATCCTAGAGATAATTACAAAGGATTATATAAGAGAATTGAAATGTTTAAATATCATTAGTTCATAAAAAAAAACAGAAAAAAAAATCCCATTTGATAACTGCCAATTATCTATTGTGAGTGTTAATATTTTGTGTTACTATGGCCAGGCTGTGATCTCAGTGGGAAACAATGGAATGGGTATTTTTCCATAGTGCCACATAATGTAGTATCTTCCATGATGCAGTCTGATGTGGGGAGGGGAGTTTCTTTAGGGGTGTGGCATGCCACTAGTATATAATGAATGTTATGGAAAAGCTCACTCTCTCCCTCTCAATCCTGCACTCTTCATTGCCTGATTTTTGATTTTTGGGATGTAAACCAGTAGAAATCTCTAACCTGCTCCCTGGTCTGCAGATCTTGGATTCATCAAACCCCTGCAACCCTGTGAGCCAGCAGAGGTCTTCAGCATGCTGCTAACCCATGGATTTGGGACTTGATAACCACCACAGTTGTGTGAGCCATTTCCATGAAGTAAATCTCACTTGATATATTTACATATATGTCTCACTGGTTTTGCCTCTCTAGCAAACCAAGACTAAGACACTTATTTAATCTTAATTAAATATGACAAAAATTGGCTACTGTAATACTGTACACACATGGGATTATAATAAATAATAAAAAAAATAAGTAAATAAATATTATTTATATCTCATTCCACTTTGGAGAATGAATAATTAGGTAATAACTTTCATCTGAAATTATTATTTAGATAATCTTTTTTTTTTCTGTTTTTTTCATTTATAGATGGCAAGGAATTTATAATTTATTTCTTTTGCTTTGTTTCTTTTAACTTAAATGTTTTATAATTTAAAATCCAATATACTTTCCACTCTTCTTTCAAATTTCTGTGGATAGCTTAGGTAAAAATAACTCCTGCTAGGAACAACTATAGGAGCTGGTGGGAATAAATGACTGAAAACTTCAGACTGTAATTAAGGCATCACACAGGCTTTGTGGGGTCAATAGACTACAGAGAAAAGAAGAGAATTACATTAAAGTAGTTCACTTTTGATATTTTTCCTATTGGGTCTTACATGTATTCTCAACATGAGGATGAAGGCCAAGCTAAAAGCCTTAAGATCACAGCTTGTAACAATCTCACTGGGCTACAGAAACCATAATAGCAGGTCTTAATTGCCATGGAGTACAGGAATTTGAGAGACCAAAATCTAGGAGAAAAGGAAACTTCAGAGAAAGGAGACTAATGTTTTTGTGCTGCTTTTTCTTAGGATTCTGACAGTTCTTAAACTGGTTATGCACATAGCAAAAATAAGTATGTGTTGGAGGGGGGAACTGAAACAGGATTTTCATAAACTCACAGTTTAAAAAAAGACAAAAACTAAACTAAAATAAAAAATGCCATTAGTCATGAAGTAGGGAGAATCTCTGGAAAACATCTCAAGTTTTGAGTTGAGAATGTAAAAGGGTTATATTCTTGGAGAAAAGGCAAACTAGAAGTGATTAGCTTTTACAAAACTGGAAATTTTGCTTTGAAATATGATGAACTCTGACTGGATCAGGAATGGACATTTTCTAATTCCTAACCATAAAATATTAAATCATCTCTGGAGGAAAAAAACAGACAAACATACTAATAACTTACATTTGTTCATAAACAATATACAGCATTCATTAAGCAATATCTATTGCATGCAGGGCTATAAAATGAAAAATAAAGTTAAAAAAAAAATAAGATATATAAGTTCATACATGATTCAGATAATGGGAAAACCAGACAAGCTAGAAGATTGGAAATATTACTAATGTTACACAAACTACAATACTGAATAACTTCTCCACAGTTTTAATGTGCTTGGGATACCCTGTATTAATAAAACAAAACAAAATTTATATTAAAAATTCTTTACAAGGAACAAAGTATGTATCAATCTCACTCATGAACAATGAGAAAAATAGTCTAAGTAATGTATTAATAACTCTAATTGGAAATCTGTTTGATATCATTAATTATACCTGGATATTTGTATAACTTATTCTCCAACAACTAAATTGCTGTGTATGCATTGAAAAGAAATGCATTCATTTTACGTATAAAAAAAATGCTATATAAGAATGTGCATAGTAACATTTCTCATAATAGCAAAAAGTTGGAAATAAACCAATATTGTTGTTGTTTGATGCTGTCGAGTCGGCTCTGACTTGTAGAGCCCCTGTATACTACAGAATCAAACACTGCCCAATCGTGTGTCATTCTCACAATCCTTCCTATACTTGAGCCAATCATGGCAGCTACTGTGACAATCCATTTCCTTGAGGGTCATCCCCTTCTTTGTTGACCCTCTACTATAACAAGCATGATAAACTTCAATGGGCAATGGCCCTTTATGACAACCTGACCAAAGTAATTGAAACAAAGTCTGGCCAGTTTCACTTACAAGGAGTCTTCTGGCTGCACTTCCTCCAGGAAAGATTTGTTCTTTCTTCTGGCAGTCCAACATATTTTCAGTATTCTTCTCCAACACCATGATTCAAAGGTATCAACTCTTTTTCAGTCTTCCTTATTCATTTTCCAGCTTTCACATGCATATGAAGCCATTAAAAATATCATGGTTTGGGTCAGATACATCTTAGTCTTCAAAGTGAAATCTTTGCTTCTTAACACTTTAAAGAGATCTTTTGCAGCAGATTTCCCCAGTACAATAGGAAGTCTGGTTTCCTGACTGTTGCTTCCATGGGTGTTGACTGTGTATACAAGTAAAATGAAATACCTGACAACTAAATTGTTCTCCGTTTATCATAGTATTACTTATTGGTACAGTTGTGAAGATTTTCATTTTCTTTATGTTGAGATGCAATTTGTACTGAAGACCATAGCCTTTTATCTTCCTGATTAAGTGCTTCAAGTCATTTTCACTTTCCAGAAGCAAGTTTGTGTCATCTGTATATGTTGTTGTTGTTGTTATTTGCCGTCGAGTCGGCCCCGACTCATAGCGACCCCTCCTTGGGTTTCCGAGACAGTATCACTACAGAAGTAGGATTGCCCAACCTTCCTTCTGAGGAGTAGCAGGTTGTTAATGGGGCTTCCTCGAATCCTGATGCATTATTCTTCTTTTAAGGTTATTTGCTCAGTATACAAAGTAAATAACTATGGTGAAAGGATACAACCCTAATGCACACCCTTCCTGACTTCAAACCATGCACTTTTCCCTTGTACTATTCAAACAACAGCCTCTTCTTCTATTTACAAGTTATTCATAAGCAAAATTAAGTGTTCTGGAACTTCCATTCTTCATAATGTTATCCAAAATTTGTTATGATCCACACAGTTAAATGCTTTTGCATTGTCAGTAAAACACAGATAGTCATCTTTCTGGTTTTCTTTTCTTTCAGTTAAGATAAATCTTACATAAGCAATGGTATTCCTAGTTTCATGCCCTCTTCTGAATTCAGCTTGCATTTCTGAAAGTTCTTTGTCAATATACTGCTGCAACCGGTTTTGAATTATCTTCAGCAAAATTTTACTTGAGTGTGATAGTAATGATATTGTTTGATAATTTCCCCATTCTATTGGGTCACCTTTCCTTGGAATGGGCAAAACTATAGATCTCTTCCAGTCATTTGGCCAGGTAGCTGTCTTTCCATTTTATTGGTATAAATGTGTAAGTGCCTACAGCACTGCATCCATTTGTTTAAACTTCTCAAATGAGTATTCTGTCAATTCCTGGAGCCTTGTTTTTTGTGACTTCTTTCAATGCAGCTGGGAATTCTACCTTCAGTACTGTCGGTTCTTGATCATATGCCACCACTAGAAATTGCTGGACATTGAACAATTATTTTTGATACAGTGACTCTGTGTATTCCTTCCATCTTCTTTTGATGTTTCCTGCACTGTTCAATATTTTGCTCCTAGAATCCTTCTGTATTGCAACTCAAGATTTGCATTTTTTTTTCTTCAGTTGTTTCAGATTGAGAAATTACAAGTATGTTCTTCCCTTTTGATTTTTAACTCCAGATCTTTGCACAATTTATTATAATACTTTAATTTGTTTTCTTGAAGCATCCTTTGAAATCTTCTGTTCAGTTATTTTATTTGAGCATTTCTTCCATTTGCTTTAGCTACTCTATTTTTAAGAGAAAGTTTCAGTCTCTTCTGACAACAATTTAGATCTTTTTTTTTTTTTTTTTTACTGACTTTTTAATGACTGTTTGCTTTATTCATTTATGATGTTCTTGGTGTCATCCAACAACTTGTTTGGTCCTTGGTTATTGGTGTTCAATGCATCAAATCTGTTCTTCAGATGAACTCTAAATTCAGGCAGGATATAATTCAGGTCATATTTTGGCTCTTGTGGGATTATTTAAATTTATTTAGCTTCATCTTGAAGTTGTATATGAGCAACTGATAGTCTGTTCCACCATCAGCTCCTGGCTTTGTTTTGACTTGTGATATTGAGCTCTTTCTGCAGATGTAGTCGATCTGATTTCTTTGTATTCTATCTGGTGAAGTCCACGTGTATAGTCACCATTTAAATTGTTAAATAAATATATTTGCAATGAATTAGTTAGTGTTGCACAATTCTATCATTCAGTCTCTTACTTCATTTCTATCACCAAAGTTATATTTTCAACCTACCAATGATTCTTCTTTGTTTCCAACTTTCACGTTCCAGTAGCCCATAATTATCAAACTTGTTTGGATGTTTGGTCAAATTCAAGTTGCAGATTTATTTAAAAATTTTAATTTCTTCATCTCTGGCTTTGGTAGTAGGTATAAATTTGAATAATAGTAATATTAATGGGTCTTCCTTGTAGGCATATTGATATTATCCTATTCATAGACAGAATTATATTTCAGGATAGATCTTGTGATTTTCTTCTTGATGATGAATGCAACACCATTCCTCTTTAATTCATCATCCCTGGAGTAGTAGATCATATGATTATCTGATTCAAAAATGGCCAATACCACTCCATTTCAGCTCGATAATGCCTGAAATAAGGAGCACTCATGGTGTAGGAACAAAGGCATTTAACTAATAACTAGAAATTTGATAGTTTAAACCCACCAGCCACTCCATGGAAGGAAGATGGGGCAATCTACTTCCGTAAAGATTTACCACCTTGGAAATCCAATAGGGATCACTTTGAGTTCACTGGATGACAGTGAGTTTAATCCTAAAATATAGATTTTTATCCATTCCATTTCATTTTTGACAACTTCTAATTTTCTTAGATTCATAATTTATACATTTCACATTCTGATTATTAATGAATATTTGCAGCTGTTTCTTCCTCTTTTGAGTCATGCCTATCAGTAAATGAAGGTTCTGAAAGCTTTACTTCATTTATGTCATTAAGGTCTACTCTATTCTGAGGAGGCATCTATTCCTTAGTCATATTTTGAGTGCCTTCCAACCTGAGGGGCTCATCTTCAGCCACTATATCAGAAAATGTTTCATGGCTATTTATAAAGCTTTCCAGTAATATATCAGACAGTGTTTCACCTATTCATAATGTTTGCAGTGGCCAGTTTTTTCAGAATTGGATGGCCCTGTGCTTCTTTCAAGTTTATCTTTGTCTGGAAGTTCCACTGAAACCTGTCCATCAGGTGTAACTCTGCTGGTATTTGAAATACTTGTGACATAGCCTCCAGACTCACAACCACACGCAAGCCACCAAAGTATGACAAACTGACAGAAGAATGGTGATGCCTAGTATTACAGTATTCATCTCAACTTTTCTATACTTACCGATAAAATGAAATTTCATAACTATTTCTTTTGTAATGTGACTCAGAGTGCTTTCCACTAGTATGAGTCTTGTATCTCTGTCCTTCCCATATACTTTAAAGTTGGTCAATTGACTGGCTTTGATAAATGTAATATAAACATATTGACAATATAATAGGTCCAACTTGAGGCTTGAAAGAGACCTAGAGAGTATCTATTGTTCACCAAACTGTGGTTCTCCATGATGAGAAAGATAATACCTTGGTATCAGCTGCTCTTGGTTCCTGAATGAAAGTACACGGAGCAACCTAAACTGAATCCCTAGCTCCAGATTAATGTACCAAATTTCAGCCAAACTATAAATGCATAAACAAGAATTAAGTATTTTTTCATGGAAAGCACTGAGATATTTAGTGTTGTTTTTGTGCAGCATTATGTACAGTAAAAACAAAAACAAATAACTGATTAAAGAAATTCCAAATGTTCAGCAACAGCAGAATGTATATATAAATTGTAGTATTTTCATGCAAAGGAATAATATATAGTATAACTTGGGGGTATTTACAGCCATAATTTATCATAATGGTATGTACTCTTTACAAACCATTAAAAAAATTTAGGATTCTCTTTTTAAAATATATCCTATCATAAACTATATCACTCACACAGAACAATTGTTAACAAAATCCCAGTGCTCTCGATATGTGAATGTCAATATTAGATAAATACATAGATAGTTTACTCCTTAAATAGAAAAAAAAATATTGTAAAATATTTATTAATTTCAAATGATTCATGCTACATTCAATTTTATTTTATATATCTCACAAGAAAAAGAAAAAACAAAGCAATAGATATGTGTGAACTTGAGGTAAATATTTGTTTATAAAGAGAGATCATAGTTTCTAAGAATACATTTAAATTTAAGAAACAACATATTATTTAACAGATGAGATTGGAGTAATTTTAATTTTGACATAACCTCATATTATCTAATTACTTTTTTTACAAAAAGCTAAAATTTAGTGCTGAACTTGCCCTCAGACCTCCCTTTAACTGATGCTAATATAGTTATATCATTAACATTGTAGTGTCAACTTTTGTCATATTTATATCTGTTCTGTTACCACAAGCTCTATGGATAATTCATCTTATTTTAACATATTTATTTCTCACTATTACTCCTTGGGGAACATATTCTCCATTTCTTAATTTGTTGTTTCATATTCATAAAGTTTCATGAGGACTTGTCTGACTGCCTTGTTTTGTTTTCCTAAAAGCCTTGAGCAATCATGGATGCTTTAATATCAGAATTTTTTCAGGTTTGTGCATAGTACCTTAGAGAATCCTTACTTTCTGTCAAAAGTTCTACGTTTTTTTCATTATGTTATTTATTGTCCAAAAGGCAACTTTAATTAGTACTTTTGTTATTACCATTTAACACTGAGAAAAATGGAATTCAGATAGATAGACTGGCTGTCATAATGACCAAGTTAGTAGTAGAAGATAAGACCTGAATTGACAGATTTTGGGTCCCCATCTATGACTCTAAACTAATGCTGCATGCTATGATTTAGTATATTATTTTTTCATACTTTATACACATAATATTAGGTATTTATACATAAGTTAATAATTTCACTTGGAAATGTTTATGGTGGTAATTGATTTGAAATATTTTCTCTTAGAATACCATTTTTCTTTCTCATATATAGTTTCAATCTTCTCTTCTTTTCAGATTTGTTTCTTCTGTCTTTGATAATATTTTTCAATTTCAATTGGCCTCTTAATTCCAGACATTAATTTTTCATAAACTGCATACCTTATGTCTTTTACTTATCCCTTATCTTTTCTATATTTTGTTTTAAGATACTGTTCTTCTCACCTTCTTTTTATGTGATTTCTTCAAATCTGACCCTGATGTCTTCTATGAGTTTAGATCATGTTTATTCTACTCTGTTTGAGCTAATGTAATTTCTGTATCTGTATTTTATTTCTCCCTACATTGTATTCTGAACTCTGCCATAGAGAAGATCTGCAGTTTTCAGATCCTATGAGCTCTGGTAGTGTAATGCCTAAGGCATTTGACTGCTAACCAGAAGGCTGGAGGTTCAAACCCACCAGCAGTTCCTTGGAAGGAAGATGGGGCAATCTACTTCTGTATTGATACTTCCTCGAAAACCCAAGGAGGGGTCGTTATGAGTTGGGTCCTATCCGACAGCACATAACAACAACAACAACATGTTGGCAAAAAATATTGAATGCACCATGGACTGCTGGAAGAATGAGCAAATCTGTCTTGGAGAAAGTACAGCTGTAATGATCCTTAAAAGTAAAAATGGCTAAAGTTTGCTTGTTGCACTTTGGTCATGTGGTCAGAAGGGACCAATTCCTAGAGAAGAATATCATGTTAATAAAGCAGAGAAAACATGAAAAAGGGGAAGAATACTCAATGAGATGGATTGACACAGTGGCTGTGAAAATGGGCTCAAGCATGGCAATGACTGTGAGAATGGCGCAGCACCCATCAGTGTTTTCTTCTGTTGTACACAGAGTTGATTTGAGTCAGAACCAACTCAATAGCACCTAATAACAACAACATGTAGATCCGTCAGAACTCAGGCAGTTTTAGGTGTTATACTTCATTTAATTGTTTTCATTTACCTTTAGCTTATGTACCTTTCCCAAAGGAGTTTGAGTGGCATAGTGTGTAAGACTGCTAACCAGCAGGCTGGTGGTTCAAACCTACCAAACCCTCCTCAAAGGGAAGACTGGACAATCTACTTCCATAGAGATACTGCCTCAGAAACCCCAGGAGGGGTCATTATGAGTAGAAATCAACTTGATAGCGTGAGTTTTTTTATATAAAAATAAGACCAGTGCAAATTGTTTTTTCGTTACTAGTTATCATTAAAATATGGTATGGAGAGAGTTGACAATGAAAGAAATCAATCAAAAATTTTTATTAGAGTTTTACTTTCTGGACCATTCTTATACTAACTCTGTGGATTAATTTGACTTGGAGTTGTGACTATTCTTTATTAAGAAAAAAGCATCTTAAAAAAAAAAAAAATTCCTGCACATTGCCCTATAATTTCTTTCTGTTTTTATTAGTGCTTTTTATCAGAAGAAACAAATTATCTCTTTACTTCACTACTTTATAAAAATATTTCCTATAACACACATTTTTAAAACATGAAGTGATGTAAAAAAATAAAAATTTCCATCATTATTATTTTTTTATATGCTTGAAAAAACACATTCCATTACATACCTATTTCTTTTTTTTTTTTTTTTTGCCACATACATCTCATTTATTGTTTCTTTCCTTCTTTATTTAATATTTTATTGTGCTTTAGTTAAGAATTTACAGAGAAAATTAGTTTTCCATTTGGTATTTTATACATAAAGTGGACTTACATTAAGTGTTCCATGACATTGATTGCATTTGCATTCCCCACAATGTGTCAGCAGATCTCATTTCCTTCTTAGGTTTTCCATTTCCTCTCATCAGGATTTCTATGCCTTCCTGCTTTCTCATCTTAGCTTTTGTGTAAATGGTGTCATTTACATTTCTTTCCACTCAGCTGTTATTATTTCATAGACTTGTCTATTTGGCTGAATGGTGGTCTCTGGGAATGCCTTCAGCTCCAAGTCAGAAGGGTATCTTTGGTCTTAAGGTTTCTCCAGTTCCTGCCAGATCAGTTGATCTGATCTTTTTTTGTGAACCAGATTTTTTGTTCTATGTTTTTCTCCTTCTCTATTTGATACACTCTGTTGTGATTCCAGTTAGAGTGATAGGTAGTGGTAGCTGAGCACCAGCCAATTGCTCTGGTCTTGGTATCTTGTGAGTTGTAGTTGTTGTGGTCCATTTAGTCTTTGTAGTCGTGCCTTTTTGAGTATTTAGGTTTTTTTTCATTCTTCTTTGCTCCATATAATAGTTGTATCTTAGATGGCCCTGCATAAGCTTTTAAGACCTTAGATGATACTAATCAACAGGATGCAAAACATTGTCTTTAGGAATGAATTATGTTGTGTCAATTGACATAGATGTCTCCCAAGTCCATGATCCTTCACTTTTAAGCCCAGGAACTTTGTCCTGTGAGGTCTTTGATTAAATCTGAGAAGGTTCCATGTGTCACTTGTGTGCTCTATTTTTAATAATACTATGCATGCAGCACTTGTAAATATGTATGTAGAAATAGTCACAGCTAAACATATATCTTCAAGTGGGTGTGTCTTCTCACTTACATCCTTCCACATCTCCTTAACATACCTATCTACCTATATATGGATTGTTAAATTATTGTCTGTTAATACTATTTTTGCAGGAATGATCATTGCTGTTGTTGTTGTTAAGCACTGTTGAGTCAGCTCCCACTCATAGAAATCCTATGTACAACAGAATGAAACACTCTCTGGCCCTAGACCATCTTCACAATACTTGATATGCTTGAGTCCATTATTGCAGCCACTGTGTCAATCCATCCAGTGAAGGTCTTCCCCTTTTTCACTGCCCCTCTGCTTTACCAAGCACAATATCCTTCTCCTGGGAGTGGTCTATGTTATAGTAATTACCATAGTTGCCTTCTATTTTTGTGTTCCTATCAATGTCTTTGCCTGGTAATGTTGTGTAGCCTTCCCCCATATGTTGTATTGCTTTTCCTTTCATTATTAACATGTGTCTTCTTTCCAATCAGTGATTTTCCTTCACTATCCCTCCCATTCCTGATAACATTCAAATGTCCTTTTATTTTGTGTGTAACCCTTTTATTTATTTTTTCCCCCATTGGTGGTGGTCTCAGAAGCAGAAACAAGATGTCCTCCTGCTAAGACACTGCCCAATCCTACTACAACAGAGATCCATTAAAAAAAAAAATAATAATAATTAAAAAATACAAAGAATGATATGATCCTGGAATTCTGAGCATCTAATGAGAAGATTAAATATTAGATTGAGTGCAGATAGGAAAGATAAATGGATAAAAGTCAATAAAGGGGGGGGGGGGAAGCCAGATCAGTAGAAGAGAGGACAAGGGAAAAACAAAACAAAACAAAACAAAACAAAAACAAAAACAAAAAAAAAAAAACAACAAAATATATATATATATATATAATTGAGTCCACACAATGTAAAAGACACAAGGTAGAGAATTGGAAGGATTTCAGGTGAGCTAAAGCAGCCTGGGAGAGAATCCTACAGGGGAGTGTGTCAGACTTCCTATAGCATAAGCAATCTCAGAGTGATGGGGGAGTAAGAGAAAGGGAATAGAACAACCATGCATGCCCAAATAAACCAAATCATAAATTGGCCAATTCCAATGCTTAGCAACCATTTTTGGCATGAAATGGAACTGCCTCCTAGGGTTTTGGAGCTGGTGAATCTTTGCAGAAGAGGGCTGCCTCTTCCTTCTCCTGCGGAGTACCTTGTGGGTTTGAGCCACTATTGATTGACAGTTGAACACTACCCTCAGCAAACCACTCTTAAGAGATAGACCCAGAGGCTGTAGCTGTCCCTTCCTGTACCTGTATCACTGGCTGATGTTTCTCACACTAAGCACTAAAGTCTTTTCTCTTGGAGGTGCCTACTCATGCTAGGCTCCTTTGGATACACAGTAGGATGCTCTTGTGGATCAGCAGATTTTGCCACAACCACCTGCTCCCAGTGTTGTTGGCTAACCATAACTAGAAAAGTGCCTTCTCCTCAATTACCTTATCTTTACATTATTTTTCTATGTTTCATTTTCCCCAATTCTTCTTCCTTTACATCTTTTCATTTTCCCCTATTCCTCCTTTTTCATTTTTACCAATCTTTGATCCTACCCATCTGTCAACTTTTAATTTTCTTTTTCTTATTCTTTTTCCTCTTTTTTAAAATTTTTACTCTATCTTTTTTTCTTTCCCATATATTCTCTTTTTCCTTGGTATTATATATATATTATCTGTTTCTTTCATCCTTATTCATCCAATCTGAAGAAGAGATTATCTGTCCACTAGTCAGTCATATCTACTACAGCCACCTCACCCAACAGATGAGTACCAGGAACAGCTCCTGAACCACAAGATCTATAATCAATGGTAGACAACAACACCTTCTCATCCCAAGCACAGCTCTTCCTTATGACAAAAAGAGACCTGTACCCATTTTCCACCAGTGATTCCAAGCCGTAAGAAGGTGGGAAATGATTCTGTATGGCCAGATTGAGAACCAAAGTATCAAACTTGCCCTACACATCTAGATATATCAAAACGAGGTGAAAGATAAAACCAGGGTGAAGCAAATAAGTACATAACCAACATATAAGGTCAACAACATTAAAATGTATCAGAGCCAACAGAAAATTTCAACTCAAACAAGAAACAGGTCAAGAGACTGGAAACAAGTGTCCAAAATAAAGAAATAGGAAATCCCCCCAACAAAGAGCAGGTAATAGGACTACTTGATAAATAGTTCAATATACAGGTGGTAGAATTATTAGGACTATTAGGACTACTTGATAAGGAATTATATATATATATATATATATATATATAATATATTATATTTAGGCTTATCATATATAGCCTAAAACATTTGACTGCTAACCAGAGTTTTGTGATTCAAACCCACCACCTGCTTTTTGGAAGAAAGGTTGGATGATTTACTTCTGTAAAGATTTAACACCTCAGAAACCCAATAGTATTAGCTATGAGTTCGAATAGATTCAATAGCGGTGTTATATTTATATTTATATTTATATTTATATTTATATTTATATCCTTCCAAGAGTTCAAGGAAACCATGAACAGAAGCAAGGAGAAGAAAGAGAAGACAGAAAATACCATTGAAGAATTCCAGAAAATAGTACAAGAGCAAAATGGTAAAGTAAATGTACAATTACAAACTATTACAAACTACATAAAAACATCAATTAGATATCTAGAAGATGGACACTAAAATTACAGAGATAGATAATACAGTGGTAGTATAAAAGAATAGAATCAAACTGGCTGAAGAACTCATTTCCCAGCTAGAATACAAATCACTTGACACCTACTTGCATTAGGAAAGATTAGAAAAAAGAATGGAGAAATGAAGAAAAACTAACTCATATGGGATGATATTGGAAGAAATAACATATGCCTGATTGGAATTCCACAACAAAAGGGGCCAAAGACTACTAAGAAAATTGTTGAGGATTAGCCAGCAGAAAACTTCCCCAATATCATTGAAGACAAAAGGCTGTACATCAAAGAAGGTCCATGAACCCAGTACAGGATAAACCCCAAGACAATGTCACCAAGCTATTAAAATCAAACTTTCCAAAACCAAAGACAGAGAAAGGATCTTGAAAGCAGCTTGGGAAAAGGAAATATTACCTACAAAGGACAATCAAAAAGACCAAACTCTGTTTATCAGCAGAAATTATGCGAGCAAGAAGACAAGGGGATGATGGATGATAATTACAAAACTTCAAAGGAAAATAATTGCTAACCAAGAATTATATACCCAGCTAAACTGTCCCTCAAATAATGCCTAAGGCACTTGATGTCTAATCACAAGGCTGGAGGTTCAAAACTACCAGCCACTAGTTGGAAAGAAGGTTGCGCAATCTACTTCTGTAGTAATACTGCCTCAGAAACCTATGGAGGGGTTGCTATGATTTGGGTCCAACTTGAGGGCACCTAACAACAACAATAAATAAATAAATAAATAATAAAAATAAAACAGAAATAGACTTTCTAATAGAAAACCAACAATGGAAGACAACAAATTAAGGTTAAGACACATGACCCCAGCATCTAGACAGAAATCCAGAAAAAAGAACTCTCAAAAGTCAAATAAGCTTAAAACCAAACCAAACTCTCTGTCATTGAGTCAATTTCAACTCACAGTGACCTCTCCTTGGGTTTCTAAGGTAGAATCTCTATAGAAGTAGATTGCACAGTCTTCCTTCCAAGGAGTTGTTGGTGGGTTTGAACCACCAACCTTGTGATTAGCAGTCAAATGTCTTAGGAACTACACCACCAGAACTACAAAATAAGCTTACAAAGAGGTAAACAGAGATATAGAGAATTCAATCTGTTAACAACACAAACAACAAACCAAAAAGAGGAAACAAATAGTCTAATAATTACAAAACTTCCAAATGGAGAGAATGGCAGGACTATGCCTGTATAGACTATTCCAAACTTAGGGATATAAAAATTTATTATGGGGTTTTTGAGTTTTCTAATCAAAAGAAGAAAGAAGAAAGTGCCAAAGACTCAGTAAACACAAAATCAACAGCAATGAAGAAAAGGGAAAAAAAAAAAAATGGTAACACAATTAATCCAGCACAGAAAATATTTATAACCAGGAAATTACCAAAAACACAACAAAAAACTCAGAGAATGACAAGAATAAATTCAAACCAGTATCAGGTTGTTTTGATACCTGATATTTGTACTTGATAATACATAACAACAACAATACCAAAAAAGGAAAAAAAAAAAAAAGACAGACAAAGATACTACCACAAAAGAAAATTACAGGAGACTTCTGGTAAGATGATGGAATAGGCAGACAACCTCCACAGACCCTCTTCAACAAAGAAAAGAGAAATCAATTGACAGAAATACAGAAAATAATCCTAGACCCTGAGATTTGACAGGAAGTATACAAGAGTGGATTAGGCACCAACTAGTGGAAAAACCTAAACAAAAATAATGAGTACGGAGACAGTCAGAGCAGTGGACTCTCAGTTAATCTGCCAGGATGAACAGCCTAAACATTTTCAAGTGGTCTTGAGACCTGAAAATTGACCTAAACATCAGCCCTGGTCACCAAGCCCTGCAAGGACAACTGCACTGGTGGCCCATGACTAGGAAGGGAAACAGCAAGGAGGGAGACAATCTGAAGAGTGGACTTTCCGCTATCCAGAGGGTGCAGCCAATTTGATTGTTTACACGTGGTGGCCATTTTGAATATTTAAAGTTACCAAGGGTGGAGACATTTTGAAGGTTTACAGGCAGCAGCCATTTTGGATATTTAAAATGACTGAGGGCATAGCCATTTTGAATGTTTACATGTGGCAGCCATTTTGGATTTTAGAATGACAGCATTCTCATTTGGATTCCAGAGACCTAAGAATAGACTCCATTAGCCAAGAATGACAGGGGCATATGTGAGTCAGACAAAGGGAAAGGGTGGTGAGTGTATAAGTGCTGCCAACTAGCAAAAAGAGGAGCACAGCACAGTACCCTGTTTACGTACATAACATACAAACAAAATAAAGAAAACAAAAATCGTGGACAAGTCACTTCAACATATAATCAAAAATTAAATATAAACACAAAAAAGTCACAATGCCTTGAATACAACAGAACATAACAGTCCATATAGAGATGCAAGATAAAGCAAGAGACACAAAAGACCAGCATAGAGACCCACAACATGTCCCTGAGGAAAACACAACAGTGGAATTCCTTGATAAGGAATTCAAAAGAATTACATTTAGGTATCTTCAATGAATTGAGAGACAGATCAAGAAAAACAATGACAAAATTGTGGAAAGCACAGAGAAAACCCTACAACAATTTTGAAAGACAATACAAGAACAAAATGACAAAATAAATGAAAAATTAGAAATATAAACCCAGTCTATTTGGTACTGAGAGTAGTTCTAGAGATACAAAAATCATAAGGATGGGCTTCGTAAATTGATTCTCCGATTTGATTAATTGTAAAGGCACTGGTGACCCTGCCTCCACTAGTAAAGAGGTCCCTGCTAATCCATGGCATGAGGTGGCAACATTAATATGTAAAATAGTACCACTAATATATCATATACTTTTGAGAAGTGAGGCTCTGGCTGATTGCATATTTGATACTTTTCTGCAATTTTGTCAGCATGAGGAATATAAGGAAGCTTGTTGGTTGGTCCTCCTTACATTAGACAAAGAGGTAAAAGAAAGAGCGAGATGAGCTCTGGGCTGCTGTGTCACAGCTTAAGCACTGCATAAAAGACCTCAATGTTGCCAGTTGTGCTCTGAAAGAAAGCACTATTTCTTCTAGTAACAGAGCTGATATTGCCAAAAACCAAACCCAGACTCTTATTGTTAGGGTGGCTGAATTACAATGCCAATTAAATTACCAACCCAGCATGGTGTCTGAAGTTAAAGTGAGACATTGTTTTAGAAAAATGGGATCCTGAAACCTGGAATGGGGACATATGGACAGATAATCAGGAAGATGAGGATATGGAGCCTGTAAATTCTGTTGAATTCCTCCCATCTAAAGGGATTACTGTAAAACCGTTATCCCCTATGGTTTGATGGGATTAACCAATTTTTCCTGAGGAAGAAGCCATGGAAGACATTGCTGAATGTTCTCAGGAACTTCCCCAACCACCTATTGTTGCTGCTAGAACTATAACTAAAGTTAAATCCAAGAGAGCCCCAAAAGGTGAAATACAAAGTGTGACTGAGGAGGTGGTACGCTATACCAGAAAAGACCTACTTGATTTTGCTAACATGTGCAGACAGAAACCTGGAGAATATGTATGGGAATGTCTACTGAGGGTGTGGGATAATGGTTCAAGGAATGTAACATTGGATCAGTCTGAGTTTGTTTATTTAGGCCCACTAAGTACAGATTCTTCATTCAATGTTTCAGCTTGAGAGATTGGGAAAGGATCTAACAGTTTATTTGGTTGGCTTACTGAAGCATGGATTATGTGGTGACTTAACTTAAGTCAAGTTGAAGTACCAGACCTCCCTTGGTATAATGTACAAGAAGGTATCCAGCAGTTTAGGAAAATTGTCCTGTTATATTATTTATCAGATTAGACCCCTAGAGACAGAAATGAAGTGTCCAGAAGACACGCTTTTCACCAGGATGGTGAGGAATAAATTTGTGAAGAGAGCTCCAGCACTCTTGAAGACTGCTGTGATTGCTATTTTATGTACACAAGATTTGACAGTGGGAACTACCCTAATTAAACTAAGACACTTAACTCCGATGGGGCTGATTAGACCCCATGGTAGTAGGGGCCAAGTGGCAGCAGTTAATCCACAAAGGTAAGGTGGGTGTGGTTACCCTAATGGACAGCAGAATCAGAACAGTAATCAGAATAGTCTGACTCATGTGGAATTATGGCATTGGCTACTTGCTCATGCTGTTCCTGGTAGTGAAATACATGGCAAACAAACTAAATATTTACTTGATCTGTATGACAAAAGAATTCTGAGTCACATGAACAGCAGCCTAATCTTAATCCCCAGAATACAGAATCATGGCCTCTCAATCAATTTCCAGACTTGTGTCGGCTTACAGACCCACAATCCTTTGAATGAAACGGAGGCCAAGTCCCTTTGAGGAAGGACCCCACTACATTACCAAAAATCTATAATGTCAGTCTTTCTCCCAGTCTTCCCCAAAGGGATCTAAGGCCTTTTAGAGAGTGATTGTTCATTGGGGAAAAGGAAATAATCAAACGTTTCAGGGATTATTGGACACTGGCTCTGAACTGACACTAATTCTAGGACACCCAGTGAGATGGACTGACACAGTTGCTGTTACAATGGATTCAAGTATAAAAACAATAATGGGCTCAATTTTTGTCTGTTTTTAAGATCCATCTGATATCTCTTGTTCCACATCCTCTTCTGAAACTAGCTTGTATTTCTGGAAGTTCTGTCAATATACTGCTGCAACCATTTTCAAATTATCTTCAGTAAGATTTTACTTGCATATGATATTAATGATATTATTAGATAATTTTTGTATTCTGTAGGATTAACTTTCTTTGGAATGGGTACAAATATGGATCTCTTCCAGTCAGTAGGCCAGATAGCTGCCTTCTAAATTTCTTGGCATAACTGAGTGAGTGCCTCCAGTGCGGCATCTGTTGAAACATCTCAGTGTGTATTCCATCAATTCCTGAAGCCTTATTCTTCTCCAATTCTTTCAGTGCAGCTTCAATATCTTCCTTCAATACCATTCGTTCTTCAACATATGTCATCTCCTGAAATGGATGAAGATCTACCAGTTCCTGTGTATTCCTTACATCTTCATTTTATGCTTCCTGCATCATTCAATATTTTGCCCACAGTATCTTTCAATATTGCAACTCAAGGCTTAAATTTTTTCCTCAGGTCTTTCAGCTTGAGAAACGCCAAGTGTCTTCTTCCCTTTTGCTTTTGTAACTCCAGGTCTTTGAACATTTCGATATAGTGATTGGCTTTGTCTTCTTGAGCTTCTTTTGAAATCTTCTGTTCAGCTCTTTTATCTTGTCATTTCTTCCATTTGCTTTAGCTATCTTTGCTCACGGCAAGTTTCAGAGTCTCTTCTGACATCCATTTTGGTCCTTTCTTTCTTTCTAGTATTTTTAATGACCTGTTGCCTTCTTCATGGATGATGCTCTTGCTGTCATCCCACCATTGTTCTGGTTTCGCTTATTGGTGTTCAATACATCAAATGTATTCTTTAGATGGTCTCTAAATGCAGGAGGGATATATTTGAGGTCATATTTTGTTTCTCGTGGACTTGTTTTAATTGTCTTCAACTTCAAGTTGAACTTGCATGTGAGCAGTTGATGGTTTGTTCCACAATCAGCTCCTGGCCTGGTTTTGGCTGAATATATTGAGTTTTCCTGCTCCTCTTGCCACAGATGTAGTCAATCTTATTCCTGTGTACTCCATCTGGTGAATTCCACATGTATAGCCATCATTTGTGTTGTTGAAAAAAAGGTATTTGCAATGAATAAATTGTTGGTCTTGCAAAATTCTATCATGTGATCTCCAGAGTTATTTATGTCACCAAGGCTAAATTTTCCAACAGCTGGTGATTTTTCTTTTTTCCAACTTTTGCATTCCAATAGCCAGTGATAAGCAACACATCTTGATTGCATGTCTGGTCAATTTCAAACAGCAGAAGTTGATAAAAATGTTCAATTTTCTCATCTTTTGCTTTGGTGGTTGTTGCATGAATTTGAATAATAGTCATATTAACAGTGTTCCTTGTAGATGTATGGATATTATCCTATCACTGACAGCACTGTACTTCAGGACAGATCTTGAAACATCCTTTGTGATGATGAATGCCACAACATTCCTGTTCAATTTCTCACTCCCAGCGTAGTAGATCATATGTTTTATCTGATTCAAAATGGCCAAAAGTGTTCCATTTCAGCTCAATAATGCCTAGGATATCAATCTGTATGCATTCCATTTCATTTTTGACAACTTACAATTTTCCTGGTTTCATACTTCTTGCATTCCATGTTCTGATTATTAATGGATGTTTTCAGCTGTTTCTCCTCAATTTGAGTCATGCCACATCAGCACATGGAGGTACTGAAAGACTGACTTTTATCCATATCATTAAGGTTGGTTCTACTCTGATGAGGCAGCTCTTTCCCAGTCTTATGTTGAGAGCCTTCCAACCCAAGGGGCTTGTCTTCCTGCACTGTGTTGGACAATGTTCACAAGCTATTCATAAAGTTGCCCAGTAATGTATCAGACAGTGTTTCTCTGCTATTCATAAGGTTTTCCCTGGCCAATTTTTGAGAAATAGATGGTCTCCTCCTTCTCCCTAGTCTGTTTTAGTCTGTAAGCTGCATTGAAGCCTGTGTACCATGTGCAACTCTGTTGATGTCTGAAACACCAGTGGCACAACCTCAAGCCTCACAGCAATGTACAAGCCTCACAAGATGACAAACAGACAGATAATTTTTTCTCCCTTAGCTTTTGGGAAACTTTATGCCCTCCCTTTACCTAATTCCTACCTAGAACCTGCTGCTCTGTGGTCTCTGGCTATTCTCTCCTTTTCCTGGCTCCAGGGGGCTTGGGGCCTGCCTTGTCTTCTACCCTTTTTAGCTGGATATCTAGATATCCTGCTGCTTCTGAGGTCCCCAAGGCCGCTACTGTTCCCTCCTTTTCCTGGCTCCCTCTTTTTCATGAAACACAAATTAAAAAAAAAAAAAAGTTAGCATGAGTTATAGCTGATGTATGGGATTGTGGATAAATTGGCTTGTTATTAATTTTTCCTTTAAAAATTACATTTTTAAAAGTAAATGAAAGCTATAGAAACACTATATTTGAATATTTCTTTATATCCATCTGTATATCACTGTAATGTATAAGCAATGATAGTATGTTCCCACAAAATATACACTCATAAATTTACAAATAACATGTGCAAATATATTTAGTAATTTATGTAGTATACCTAACCAGTATATTAGACAGTCAAGTCTATACCTGAATACTTTTAAAAGTACAAATATGCATGTTTAGTATAAAATATTTTTTCATCAGTACTCTACGGTATCTTTCAAATACTTGTTTTATTTAACACTATCAAAGAATAAGAAAATAGAAAATTATCTCAACATTATTTGAAAGAAACAAAACATTGAACAGCAGTGATATTAACAGCAATATTTGGGAAAGTAGCAAGTTGAAACATAAGTTTATTTCCTTTAAATATAAGGAAAATTACAACTGTAGCTTAAACAACTTCATGAGTTTAAGTTCTGAATTCAGAACCTAACAGAGTGAGAACTTGATTTCTATTTTGAAATTAGAGCTGAGGTTTGGAATGTGTATTCTGACACAAATTGTATGATAACAACATAAATCCAGAATTTCTAAAGAAATCTTATACCTATTCATTTGTCATGAAATAAATCAATTTAGAATATAACTGTTCCAATTTCAATACACTGTTTAATATAAAAATCATTTTTTAGTATCATTTACTGGTATTTGTTCACAAAATGAGAACCCAAGCTTAAGAAATACTGAAAATGAAAAAGTAAATTTAAATTTGCTGGATAACAAAGTGACTTTTGTAACAAATGGTGGATTATAACAATGAGATTACAACCAATGAAAACTTCAATCAACAGCACCATGAATTATATGATCTACCTTTCACTATGTGCTTGCCAGGTGCCATTCAATGCCCTGATTTTCTATATGTGACATGTATGTAATACTTAAAAAAAATTATGGAGATACTACTATCATTTTCAAAAGTTTTAAGTATTATATTTTGTCATCATTTCTTTATTTTACTTGTTATTAAAATATTGTTTAAACATTTTTTATAGTACTATTTAGAAATGAAACTATATAGATATATAACCAAATAATCATTGTGCATGTGATCAAAAAAGATTTAATGATAGTGGCTGTGATTAAAAAAAAATTGAATGTAATTGAGCTTAAAAAATGCTTGAAGGTAAGTGTTACAAGCAATAGGCAGAATATTAAACTAATAATACAGGAAAATATCAGTGTTTTTGAATTTTCCTATATTAAGCTTCATTCTTAAGCTGTCATTTTGCTGACTACAGTATTATCTTTATACAAAGGAAGAGCTTATAACTCCAAATATCTTTTGGCTTAATAGCAAAAAAAAAAAAAAAATAGCTCATTGCTATGGAGTTGATTCCAACTCATAGCAACCTCTCCTTGGATTTCCGAGGCCATATCTCTATGGATGTAGATTGCCCAGTGTTCCTTCTGAGGAGTGCCTGGTGGGTTTGAACCACCAGCCTTATGGTTAACAATTAAATGGCTTAGGTACTACATTAGGTATAATTCAATTATTTTAATTCTGAAATATGTATCGATTATGAAAGCATGTTTGGCTTATTTGAAGTTACTGTTTTAGTGATTTGAAGGGTTGCTAAACAATTTGCTTGATATTTATTTCAATATCTTCTATAGCTGAAGAGTTAGCTCAAAGAAAATAAAAAGAGTATTTCCAATGGCAAACTTACATGCATATTTGGGTTAACTTCAGTTAAAAAGAAATGTAATAATTTATAAATCAATTAAAAATTACATATGAATCATCCAGCAAACCTAGATCAAATACATCCCTACACACTGAAAGTAAATGTGCATACTGTGATCTATGGGCCAAATGAAAAAGGCTGTCTATATGTGCATTAAATAATAATGAAATCTCTCTGTCTTCGTCTCTCTGTCCAAGCAAACAAAATCTAAACAAAATTGTAAATATAGTTTTCTCACTCACTGCTGTATTGTTTCAAGCAGCATCTGGAGTTTGTATATCTTACATTTAATTCAATGGATGGAAAATGGTTCTCAACATTTATTGGGCCTAATATCCAGGTACGTATTACAGTGCTCATTTCTGACCCACACCAAGAATTTTTGATTCAATAAACACAGGCAGGCCTTGGATTTTGAAAATTTCACAGCCCTTCTGGAACTCTGGTGGAGGTGGTCTTCAGACTGCAGGACATGAAGTCAAATTCTGGAATAAAGTCTTAATTCTTCAGCACCCACTTGAATTTTAGCAATCTGTCAACAATATACCATTTCCAGTCCTGCCTCTAATGTTTTCCTTCTGTAACAGGTATTTTTCTGTTCACTCACAAACCATATCTCTTATAGCTACCTTAAGCCTTTCTGTTTCCCCTGCTGGACTACAGATTTCTTACCTAAATAGTGAAACTGCTTCATCTTCAATATCAATTCAAATGTCATCACCTTTGGTATGATTAATAGTGATTCTTTGTACTCAACCTGCATTTTCCGTGTATTGCTAACATAAATCAAATCACATTCCATTGCTCTGTTGTCTAATGTTATCCTATCTAGGCTGAGTTATTTGTACTCCCAAATAAGCACAAGCTACTCAGTAGATGCTTGCTATCATGTTCCCAGGAAACATGTACAATTTTAGAAATCATATTAAGAAACGTCTGTTTCAATGTAAAAGGATTTGGATTAGGAACGAGAATTTTTCACACTTTCAAGTTATGTTTTTTCTTTTGTTGTGCTTAAAGTCACAACTTACAAGGCAACATTAAGACTGAACCAATCTAGCATTTGATCATATCTAGATTTTCTCAAGAGTAATGCCCTGTCTTTTCTTATCACCACCATTAGCAGTGCACAACTTCTTATTAGCCTTATCACCCATTGTTATGATAAACGAAGCACAAAACCGTTCAACCAAAGCAGGTGCCTTTAGAGGGTAATAGCTTCCTTATCTACCTGCAGCAATATACCTGATTTTGTCTAGGTGAAGACAGAACGTTTGTTCTACTCAGTATCTGGCTAAGCACTGCAAATGAGTTCCTTAAGTAATTATTTTTAAACTACTTAATCTCGTTTGTTGTTATTGTTATGTGCAGTGGAGTCAGTCCTGACTTATAGTGATCCCTCCTTGGGTTTCTGAGGTGGTATCACTATAGAAGTAGATTGTCCAACCTTCCTTCCAAGGAGTGGTTGGTGGGTTTGAATCACCAACCTTCTGGTTAGCAGTCAAGTGTCTTAGGCAATACACTACCAGAGCTCCCCTTAATCTCATTAGGAAGTCTTATTTTGTAAAATAAATGCCAATATTTAAAACATTTAACAATATGGATGGTAGAATATTAGAAGCTGTCAAATCATTTAAGTTGGTAAGGTGTTATACTTGTCTTTAATTATGGTTTAGTAAGATTGGGCAATCTACTTCAGTAGTGATACCATCTCCAAAACCTAAAGAAGGGTCACTATGAGTTGGATCTGTTTCGACCGTAGTGTTTTTATTTTTTTCTTTGAATTATGTAACAATTGAAATGGATTAACAATTGACTTTTTAAAATGGAAAATTATTAAATGGAAATAGATGTTTTTATTAATTTAATCATATTTGGATTTATATGCATATAAGTTTACTCAATATATTTATTTATAATCTGACTTGTTCCAAAACATTTTTTGAAATAATATACCCAATGTTTTAAAAGTCTAATAGCTTTGGATAAATAAAAATCATTTTTAAGACTGCAGAATGGAGATAGTAAATGTTTAAATACAATATTCAAACAAATAAATTTTTATCAGTTTCTCTTACATCAAAAGTGTAAGGGGATAATTACAAAGCAGAGATTAGAGACAGATACAGAACAGCTACACCATATGTGTTTAGTTATTTTTTTTATCTCAATAGTATTGATCATGAATTTCATTTATGTGAATAGAGAATTTCAGCATGAAGGAAAATATATGTTGTAAATTAGAAGAAATATGAATAAGTTACAAAGCACTCTATGATATCAATGATATGATAACTCATATTTCTAAATGCCAGTCTATCTTATTTTCTGTTCATATAAAAATTAGAGTATTGGAGAGATGAACTATGTGATTAAATGGAGTTACAGAACTAGAAATCGATTTAACAATTAGAAAACAATTACAGATTTGCAAAATAGAGTATGTTTTTGTCAAGTTATAAAAATAATTTACTTTTTATAAAGAGAAAAAAACAATGAAGGCAAAGACTTTACACAGATGAAAACTATATTTTGAATGATTAATGATGAGTAATGAAAAAAGTGATTGAAACAAAGGAAAAGATTATTTAATAAACATCTGATTTCCCATCTGTAAAAAAACAAAAAATAATCATTTGAGAATATAGAAAGTACTTAGGAAAACTGTGACATAGAGTTTCTGAAATAAACATTTATTTCTCCCTCTTCCTATCCAGGTGGCATAGTGCCTAAGGCATTTGACTGCTAACCAGAAGGCTGGTGGTTCTAACCCACCAGCCACTCCTCAGAAGGAAGGTTGGGCAATCTACTTCCATAGTGATACCGCCTCAGAAACCCAAGAAGGGTTGCTATGAGTTGGGTCCAACTCGATGGTAAGCACAACAACAACAATCTCCTATCCAGTGTTTCTGAAAGCAGTATTTATAAAGTCACCTACTAATCTTTAATAATGAAGGCATCTTGGTGGTACAACTGGTGCAATCTAAACTTATTCCTTGGTTGCGAACAAAAAAGTTGATGGTTTGAACCTATACAGTGGATCAGCAAGACAAAGACCTGTCTGTTTGCTTCCATAAAAAACTATAGACAAGAAAATCCTATGGGACAATTCTACTCTGTCATACAGAGTCATTATGAGTTGGAATTGATACAAGGGTACCCAATAACAATAGCAACTGTCTTAAATAACATATAATTCCACAAGTGAAAGCCCTTTCCATTCACCTTGTGTAACAAAATGTTTATTTCACTAAAACCACTAATGCTGAAATAATTCCAAAACTGTGAGATGATTTTAGAACCCATGTTTTGCTTTATAATTTGTTCTTATTTTTAAATGAATTATTGTGTATATTCAAAATAATGTTCTGTAAATATATAATAAAAATTAATGCTTAGAAACTCGTTGATGATCATTTTGGAGGCAGATTTTGTTTAGACATGTATTCAGATTTTTTTTTCTTGTTAGAGTGTCTGTTTTTATGAATATGTAAGTATCATACATTTTATGTTACCAATTGCACTGGTTTATGTTTAGTGAAAATAAAATACTTGTTCTATTCCAAAAATCAAAACAAAGGCAGTTAAAGCATTTTTATACTATAAAAATCCACATGGCATTGTATACCAATATTTTAACTTCAATTTACCACAGCACAGGGGGGGAAAGCCACCATTAGTATACAGTAAACGTTAACCTACAGTAGAAGTGAAGTACAAGATTAATGCTGTATTTCAGTCATTTGAACTATGCAATTTATTAATTTAATATATAAGATAAATACAATAGAAAGTATACACATTAAGTATGGAATAAACCATCTAGAATTCAAAACTATTTGGTAATATTAAATCACAGTTTTTCTACTCAAAGAATAATCTTAACTTATTCCTGGTTTAGAACAACACCCTATGGATCTGGTTACTATTGTCCAGAACTTAACTTATAAAAAATAAATTTTATTTTACAATCTCCTAAAATAAACACATATAACTGTATCCTAAATCTCAGTCATACCTTATGTACATACTTTATGTTATTGATAGTATTTTTAGCTTGAAAATACATTGACTTTAACCTGATTTGTGACACCTTTGTCATATTTGTGACATTAGTCTCCAAATGCTTTCAAACAGAATAAAATAATCATCTTGAATGGCACAGGCCTGAGATCCAGTTCAAATAAATAAATAAATGTTTAAAAGTGTCTTTATTTTCATTTTACAAATATGCAGAGAATCAGAGGACAATGATAGAGAAACATTATTAAAATGTACAGCACGCATATATATGGTACATGAAGTCAACCCTATCTTCCTTGAGGTGGCTTCGCTGCTAAAGGTCCTTGCTTTAAACATAAAACTATCAAGAACTCAGCAGATATGTCATAAAAATAATATAATTATTATCTTGTACACTTTACTTTGAACAAACTAATAGTTTAGGTGTTTTTCCTTTTGGATAGTAGTCTTGAACGTTGATGGCTTTTGATTTTAATTTTGCACCTAAAAGGAGCATTGTAGTAATTGTATATATGGGAAAGCTCTAAATCCTATTATGTCAACTCTGGGGATCTGGGGATATGTCAAGTTCTGGAGAGTCAGAACTTTCGCTATTTAAGAAAGTTATTGTTTTAAGGGTTAGAATTGCCATTGGGGATAACTAACCTAAATAGATTTCCATTCCATTCTTATCAGAACTTCAGGAAAAAGTCTTTGTCAGCCGTGGTGCTTATAAGAGTTGCAACTTTGCTGTTTGAAGTATAATGGGAAATGTGCCAAGGTTCTAGAGCACAGTAAGTAATATCTGCTAATTTATGCATACCAGAAGCAAGATGATGATTTTCTTTTCTTTTTTTTTTTTTTTTAAGATGCTTTGTCTCCCAATTTCCAGACAAATGAGCTTTTGTAGTTTAGTGGGTAAGGCATTTGGTTGTTAATCAGAAGGTCAGTGGTTCAAACCCACCAGCTGCTCCACAGGCAGAACATGAGGCAATCTATTTCTGTAAAGATTTGTAGCCTTGAAAACCCAATGGAGGTCACTATGAGTTGGAATTGATTCAATGACCGTGGTGGGTGGGTATTTCTCAGACAAAAGGAGTAGTCTGCAGGTAGTTGTAATATCAAACAGAGTGTGGCTAGATCAAGAAGTTAATTCAAAGCATATTTATTTCTGGCTTTAAGGTAGTAGAAAAACTTAAAGCAAAAAAAAAAGGTTAAACTGAATAAGAGAAAGCAAAACACAAAGGATACACTTACATAAAAATATCTGAAAAGTGTTCAGTTGGGAACATGAGAAAAATATAACAAAGCAAGCCTTGTAGCAAAGTAATTCATAATAGAAAACATTGGAAGAATCGAAACTAACTTTATGATCTTAGTGCTGCTTCAAATGAAGTTAAGTTGCAAAATTTGTCCATAATTTTTATCAGAATGTGTATTATAAATGAACATAGGGAAGTAGAGTGTGTTTGTGAAGAAAAACTACTGTTTCAAACATATAAACTTGGATGTGAGCACAATTCCGTCTGGCTGACACTGGACTCACTAAGCTACATTTCCTCTGTCTACAAAAGGGGAAAATTTCCTCTATTATAGGATTGCTATAAACTTTCAAAAATGAAAATAAAACGTTTGTCATACTGAATATTTGTATAGGAAGCATAGATCGTTATTATCATCACCCTCATTATTATTAAAATTATTATTATTTTACTGTTTTAATACTGATAAATACTAGTTAACAGCGTAAGAAACATACTGAATAATGATGGTATTTATATCGGATTTATTTAAAGTTAGATTAACAATGTCATAACCCAAACCCTCTGCTGTCAAGTCAGATCTGACTCATAGCAACCCCTCCTTGGTTTTCCGAGGTAGTATCACTACAGAAGTAGATTGCCCAAACTTCCTTCAGAGGAGTGGCTGGTGGGTTTGAACCACCAGTCTTCTAGTTAGCAGTCAAATGCTTTAGGCACTAAGCTATGACAATGTCATAGTATGTACTTAAAAAAAAAAAAAAAAAAAAAAACACACACTTAAAACTGGAAAAATAATGCTGTGCTAAATGTGTCACCTGTGCATTCTATCCCCAGACCTGAAAACACACCAGACCCACATGAACCGCCAGGTGCAAAGCCAGAGGTAGGACACATGTTAGTCTCTCTTCCTTCCAATCTACAGCTCTACTCCTCTGATTTGATTTTATGGAAGTAAGATTCCATGGTTCTGTGAGAATAAAATTGATTCCTGATGCAGAAATGTAACTTGAACTAATTCTAGTAGGAGTCACCTATTTTTTTTTCAATTCCTCCCCAAAATGAAATTTAACCTTATTCATTTGAGTAAAAACCAAAGCCAGGCTAATCTTACCCTAATTATGTTCCATGAACAACAGGTTTTCAAGCACCACCTGATAAAATATTATGGCCAAAATATATCTTATAAGTTAAAACAAACAAACAAACTTCTTCCCTGCTCTTTAAGTGATGTGCTTATTGATGAGATAAATATTGTAATAGTTTGCAGGTTTTGTTTATTCATCAAAGCTAGTTTACTAGCTTTAAATTATTTTATATTGACTTTTAAATGTCTCTCAAAAGATTCATATTTACATATATTTCTTAGTATCAAAAATTTACATAGTTCACAATTCAAAATACATTTTTTTTTCGTTTTTTCAGTAGGAATTTATCATTCTCTTTTAATTATTGTCCTGAATTAACCTATGGAGGTTAATTTCGTAGCAGGGCAGTGAAGTAGATTTATTGGAACTCTAATCAGAATATCTTGTGAAATGAGGATTGAATGAGACATGCAACTTGGAAAAACAATGATGGTGCTTTTTATAAGATACAATAATAAACATAATTTTCAATTTCATAGATAGATACATGAGGATACATACATTTACATGTATGTGTATGCATGCACCTACACACACACAAGTTTGTATTATAAGTAAGAATGATCTTATGCTAACTTTTAGGAAATTATCAAACTATGATAAATAATTTTATCTAAGACTAAGTTTAATCAATCTTTTGAAACTCTGGCTATTGTGTAAGTCCATGTAATTTGTTTTGAGTGGGCATTACTAAAATTAATACTTGCTGAGTTACTCAATGTAATCATCTTTCAAATTTATCTTCTGACAAAACACCTCTCAAGGGTAAATGAAGAGGATGGTTTGGAATTTTTTGGTTTATAAGTATATTGGAGCATGGAGGAAAGATTAACTGAATTTTGAGCAGGAAAAACCAAAAAAAACACCACTGCCATTAAATGAGAGGAAATAAGTAAAGCAATATATTTTAGTACCAGAAACTATTATATTCTTTATATTATGGTATTTGTATTCTAAAGATTTAAATCCTAATATCTATTATGTAAAGATAATCTTCTAAAACATATAAGGTCCATATCACCAAACAGAGCTCACAGAAATAGTATTAACACTGATTGATATTATAATAGAAAATGAAGTGTCTGAAAAAGTAGTAGTATGGAGTTCTGGCACAATGGTGGAATAGGCAGATAAGATTCACAGACCCTCTCCAAAAAAGTAACAAGAAAGCAATTGACACCAATGCAGAAGAAAGTCCTGGAACACTGAGCTCTGAAAACAAACATGAAGAAGTGGATTAAATACCATCTGGTTGAAGAACTAGAATAAAAACATTGAGTAAGGAGACAAATGGAGCTGCAGACTTCTGGCTGTCCTGAGGGCACAGCCATTTTGAATACATCCCAGTAGTAATCTAAGAATCAGCTTTGCTCACTAAAGACTGCACGATCAAGGACTGTTTTGCTGCCTGACAAGCAGAAAGGAAAACAATGAAGTAAAAGGCAAATAGACCTGTGGCCTGCCAGGGGCTGTCCTGTGGGCACAATCATTTTGAACAGCTGCAAGTGGCATTTTTACCTGCATGGTGACATAGGAGTGGCTCTGCTTTCAGAGGACAGCTCAGGCAGCTGCACTGGAAGCTGACGACTGGCAAGGTGCGATAATCCCCTCGTTTTCTTATATCCATGCACTCATGTTGAGCAGAGTTGTGACCATCCCCCACCTGCACCCACTTCTTGACCAGCAGGAATTCCATACTCATTTGTACCCTGATAGAGCCATGCTGTCATGCCTCACCCTCCATAGTTTTGCTTTTAATTGTTTCTTTTTAAAATATTCAATATTCTTTTTGTCCTCCTCCTTTCTTTTTCTTCTTTATTTTCTTCATCTTTCCCATCCCCAGTTTTTTTTTTTCCCTGTCTTCCCAGTCCCCACCACCCCATTTTTTTTCTTTGTTTCAGAAAACATTCCTTGTGTTCTCTTTTGCAGTATTCTTGTATTTTCTTTACTATTCTTTCACTTTTGCATTTTTCTCTTATTGCTCCTTTCCTGGACATTGTGGATTTTTTTTTTCTTCCCCTATCTTTCTCTCACACTTTCTCCTTTTCTTTCTTGTAAACTTTGTAAAGGTATTTTGAAAATTTTTCTTATTTATTGCATTACTTTTTTTTCCCTGTGATTCTTCCTCTTTGTTTATATAATTTAAGTTTTTTTGTTCTCTTGCTTTTATTTATTTTATTATTTCCCTAACTGTATGGAAGACAGTAACTCTTTCAACACAATTCAACTGTTTCTGTAACTTCCATAGGTATTTCCTGAGTGAGGCCTACCATTTGTTTTTACACCAACTGACCAACAACAGAGAGTAGCTAATAGAGTACAAATCACCATCAACTGCTCTTTGTTGTTGTTGTTGTTATTTGCCGTCGAGTCGGCCCCGACTCATAGCGACCCCTCCTTGGGTTTCCGAGGCAGTATCACTACGGAAGTAGGATTGTCCAATCAACTGCTCTTTATGAACAGCTAACAGAGATCTGTACACACACTCTCATTCTCTATCACACCAAAAAAAAAAAAAACTCACGGCCGTTGAATCAGATCCAACTCATAGCGACCTCTCCATGGGTTTCTGAGGGGGTATCTCTGTGGAAGTCGATTGCCCAATCTTCATTTCAAGGAGTGGCTGATGGTTTGAACCACCAGCCTTCTGGTTAGCAGTCAAATGCCTTAGGCAGTATGCCACCAGAGCTCAATCTCTATCACACATTAAACATAAGTACAACACCACTACAATGTCTCAGAGACAACAGACCATCACACTCAGCACAAAGAAGCAACATAAAGTAGCAGAAACAATTAACCAGGGTACAAACCCACAAAACATCTGAAGGAGAAGCAGCATTGGAACTTCCAGAGGAGGAATTCAAAAGAATTATATATGGATACCTTCAATTAATTGAGAAATAAATTAAGGGAAACACTGACAAGATCAAGGAAAACACAAACAAAACTCTAGAAAAATTTAGGAAATCAATACAAGAAAAAATTGAAAAAATAAACAAAAAATTAGAAATGATACAAAAACAACAAACAGAAATCCAGAAGATTAATATTAAGATTTTAAAAATAGCTAACACATCAAAGGAGCAAAGGAGTATACTTGAATCAATGGAAGACAAAATTAATGACATTCAAGACAAATACCTCAATACTACTTTGTTAATGGATCAGTCATACAAAAGATTAAAACAAAATATAGAAAGATTCTATATTTTGTGTTAGGCTGGGTTCTCAAGAAAAGTAAAACCAGTAAAGCTTATATATACACATATAGAAAGAGAAATGTATCTTAAGAAAATGGCTCACACACTTATAGAAACTTGCAAGTTCCAAGTTCTTGGATCAAATGTCAAGCTGGAGATTTTTCCTGACTCACACAGCTGAAGGGGCTGATGAGTTCAAGGTTGGCAGGCAGTATACTGGCTGTTGGCTCCAATAAATGATGAATTCAAGATCTCCAGGCCAAAAGGTGGATTGTTCACTCATGGACAGTTGTAAGCAGCACAACAGGACCCCAATCCTCAGAAGAGTGTCATTCTCCCAAGATGTCCATATATATATTGGAAGTAGGACACACCCCTATGGAAATTCCCTTTCAATGGATTGAATGCTCAAAATGTATACATCCAATCCCATCATGGGAATAACTCACATCACAATTGATTAAACCACACAGAATTGTGGTCTAGCCAAGTTGACACACAGCTCCAACTATCACAGTCCACCCCTTGTCAACTTGGCAGTTGTACACGTGTTCTTAACCATATACAATTTCTCAAAAAGGACAATTATAAAGTCATATTTGCACCTAACATGATATGCTAACACATGCATTACTGAAACACAATAACCTTATTTACATTTCACAGTTTATAACAGAAGGAAACAAAAATATTTGATGCACATATACAATGAAGAAATACAACAACTACAGTCTCTGTTTCTGCAACTACTCATGTGATCATAGCTGATATTCAGAACTACCTTCTTCCATCAACCATTCTTTATTCTTCTGCCATCAGCAAGTATCTCAACTATTTTTGGTTATTCACTTGATGAGGTGACACAAACCTTCATTCCTGAAGAATCTGGGTCATTAGTAATTATATCAGAATTGGGTTGCTGTAGTTTTCAATTGACTTTAATCCCAGGGCATGGGAGTAGTAGGAGACATCCTAAAGAATCTCCTGTATTCCAGACATTTTCTTCTTTACCTCAATATGTAAGGTCAGTCCTATTTCCCCATGATAGTCAGGATCTATCACACCAGATAGTACAGTAGCACACTACTTTGTCTGTTGATCCAGAGGCTTGAGGAAGCCAAAATGGCTGGATGGCATTCTTAACTTCCAGTTCAATGAAATCAGTATTATGTCTCCAGGTGGGAGTGTTCCTCACTTTGGGACTAAGAGCTCCAGTCCCACAGAGTATAATGTAGTAGTGACAGGAAGCAAACATTTTTTGAGTGGGTCCTTCCGGGTAATACTGAGTGATACCACTCAGAAACCACTTGGTTTCTGGACCCATGAATCCTGGCTATTAGAAAAACAGCACTGTATATTTGAGGCTGGTATAGAGCATATACAGCCTCCTGGAGAACATTGCCCCAATCCTTCAAGGTATGGCACCTAGCTGGCACCATAATTGTGTTTTTAGTAGGCCATTCCATCATTCTATCAAGCCAGCTGCTTCGGGATGATGGGGAACATGGTAAGACCAGTGAATTCCATGAGCATAGGCCTATTGCCACACTTCATTTGCTGTGAAGTGAGTCCCTTGATCTGAAGCAATCCTGTGTGGGATACTGTGACCATGGATAAAACTTTCTGTAAGTCCATGGATAATAGTTTTGGCAGAAGCACTGCATGCAGTGAAGGTGAATTCATATCCAGAATAAGTATCTATTCCAGGAAGAACAAAACACTGACTTTTCCATGATGGAAGTGGTCCAATGTAGTCAAGCTGCCACCAGGTTGCTGGCTGATCACCCCAAGCAATGGTTCCAAATCGCAGACTCAGTGTTGGTCTCTGCTGATGGCAAATTGGGCACTCAGCAGTGACAGTAGCCAAATAAGCTTTGGAAAGTGGGAGTCCATGTTGCTGAGCCCATGCATAACCTCCATCCCTGCCACCATGGTCATTTTGTTCATGAGCCTATTGAGCAATGACAAGAGTAGCTGGGAAAAAATGATGGCTGGTTTCCACAGAACATGTCAACCTATCCACCTGATTGTTAAAGTTCTCCTTCACCCAGGTTACCTTTTGGTAGGAATTCACATGAGACACAAATATCTTTACTCCTTTGGCCCACTCAGAGAGATGGATCAATATACCTCTTTCCCATAAATCCTTGTCACCAATTTTCCAATCATGCTCCTTCCAAGTTCCAGACCATCTGGCAAAGCCATTAGCCACATCCCATGAACCTGTATATAATCATACATCTCACCATTTCTTGTTTCATGCCATATGTATGGCTCCAAATTCTGCCCATGGGTGGATTTCTAGCACCTGGCACTTTGAACTCAAACTTGTAGCCTCCTGAAGTGTAAGAGATTAAACTTGTGTTTGTTCAAGCCATCCCATTTGTGGTATATTTCTGTCAGAGTGACAGGTAACCAGAACTGATACTATCAAGAAGAAGAACCTACATATAATTGGAATTCCAGAGCAGGAGACACATAAAACCACAGAGAAAATTTTCAAACATTTTGTGGAATAGAATTACCTCATTATGATCAACGTTGGGCAATCTACTTCCATAGTTATACTGCCTCAGAAACCCAATTAGGGTTTGCCATGAGTCAGGTACAACTCGATGGAACATAGCAACAACAGCAGCAAATATGATGATGAGAATATATTCATTCAAGAATTTCAATGAACTGCAAACAGGACAGACCTCAAAAGAAAATAACCATCACATCATAATCAAGCTCATAAAAAACAAAGACAAAGAAAGAACCCTGAAAATAACATAGGAAAAATGAAAAGTTACCCATAAAGGGCAACCAATAAGACTAAGCTCTGCTTTCTCAGCAGAAACCATGTTGGCCAGGAGGCAATGGGATGACATATATAAATTCTGAAATAAAAATCTCTAACCAATAATTAAATATCCAGCAAAATTATCCTTCAAATATGAAGATGAAATTAGGGGATTTCCAGATTTACAAAAATTAAGAGATTTTGTTAAAACCAGAGCAACCTTACAAGAGAGTTAAAGGGAGTCCTTCCAATAGAGAACCAACAAGAGCTAACAAACCAATGATTAACACACATGATGACACCAACCCAGTTATTGAATTATGCAAAGTAAGATAAGCATACAAAACTGTAAAGAGGGAACCAGAGACATCAATTGTTAAATGAGGACAACAACAAACCAAACAGAAGGAATAAATAACATAATTACAGAACTTCTAAAAGATGGAGAAGTCAAGGAAATTGCTAGATAGAATAGATTGTTTTCAGCTTGGGAAGAAAATTATTAATCACAGAGTAACCTCCAAGAAAAATCATAAACCTTCACATCAGGATAAAAGAGAAGACAAGCAAAAATACTTAGCAAATACTAAAACAATAGCAATGAATGAGAAGATAACATGATCCATAAATAAAATTAGCTCAGCGCAGAAAATTATATGCACAAAGAGATCAGCAACACTATGAAAAAACACATAACAAAATGACATCAATAAATTCATACTTGTCAATAATCACACTGAATGTCAATGGAAAAAATACACAATTCAAGAGACAGAGGGTTTCAGACTGGATAAAGAAACCTGAAACATCAATATGCTGTCTACAAGAGACACATTAGACACAAAGATAAAAATCAAAAGTTGAATATACCATGCAAATGACAACAAAAAAGAACAGTAGTGGCAATATTAATTTCTTATAAAACAGACTTTAAAATAAAATGACCATAAGAGACAGGGAATGAGATTGTGTAATGAGTAAAGGATCAATTGAACAAGAAGACATAACCATAATAAATATCTATGCACCCAATGAAAGAGCCACAAAAGACATAAATCACTTAATAGAATTGAAAACACAAATAGATGACTTCACAATCGTAGTAGGAGACTAATACACCACTTTCAATAAAAGATAGACAAACAGGAAAGAAGCTTAAGAATGATGTAGATGAACTAAAGAAAATGATCAACCAACTTGAACTTATGCACATCAACAGAGCACTCCACCCAACAACAGCAAAATAAGTATTATTTCCCAGCACATGTGGAACATTCTCCAGGATTAACCAGATGTTAGGCCATGAAGCAAGTTCAATAAATTTAGAAAACATAGAAATACTACAAAGCAGTTTCTCAGATCATAATGCTATAGAATTAGAAATCAGCACTAGGATGACCAATGGAAAAAGAGCAAATGCATGGACACTGAATAATACCTTCTTTATTAAGGAAAAAAAAAAAAAAAAAAAGGAAGGGGAAAAAAAAAAAAAAAAAAAAAAAAACTGAAATAAAAATATTCCTTGAAGCAAGCAAGAGTGAAAACACAGCATACCAATTTCTTTGGAAATTGGAACACAACAAAAACAATGATCAGGGGACAATTTATAGCATAAAAGAAGAAAAAGCCAAAATCAACACTTTGACCCAACAACTCCAACAATTAGGGGAAAAAAAAAAAAAGAAAAGCAGCAAAAAATAAAAAAGCCTTCGGACACCAGAAGAAAAGAAATAATAGAGATTCGAGCAGAAATAAGTGAAACAGATTATACACACACACACATATATATATAAACAAAATATTATTAGTGGTCACCAGGGATAGGAAAGAGGTGGAAAAGGGAACCTTTTGCTTGAGGGTCATTGAGTTATGCAGATAGATGGTGGAATATTTTGGAAAAGAATAGCAATAATGGAGGCACAACATGAAATGATGCAATCAATGTCCCTGAGCTGTCAATTTGGAAGTTGTTATATTGGTAAATGTCTTATTGTGTATGTTTTCACCATAATAAAAGTAAATAATAATAAAGAGTATATGAGAGCATGCTTCCAAAACTGAACTGAATAGTTAAAGAAAGTAAGCATTACTAAATAAATTAAATCATTTTTTGGACATTGGAGAAGATGTCAAAAATGTTTTACAACTTTTGAAGAATATCTCTTAAATATATTTGATTTATTATTTATTTCTTCACATAATACTTAGTGAATACTTATTATACCCCAGAGGCTGCTCTGCTTAGTAAATATGTGATGAAAAAGACAGAAAAGATAAAAATGCAATAGTTTACAAAGATTTTAAATTTTAATTGAGGAAACAGAATACATATGCAACCACACTCACACATATGTTTATGCATACATGTGTACATGAATACACATTTTTAAACACTTACAGATATAGCAATACTATATATGTATATATGAAGTATACTAAGAAAATGAAGGTAAATTAAGGAATAGAAAATAAAAAGAGAGTGATGTTTCACATAAAGTGAGGGGGCAACTTGTCTGGAACTGAAGGAAAAGTATACCAGATAGAAGTAAATGAAAATGCCTTGAGAAGGAAACACGCTTTGCAGAATAGATGATCCATAGGATTTGAGGTAGTAAGACAGAAAAGTGGTAGAAAATCAGAGGGGGCTTGCCAAAGGAAGAGGGAATAAAAAACAATTAAAATTTTTCCACTGAGAAATGATTTTGTGCCTAATTAGTCAGCTGGACTTGAGAATGGAAGAAATTTGTGCTAACCAGAAGCCTATAACTAAGCATGTATGTATATAGTTGGAAAAAAATTTTTCTAACCCAGAAGAACATATTGTCAAATTGGAGAGCACTCTCATTTTGGTGGACTGAATCACCACAACAGCTCCATATAACCAAAATATATCAGATTGTATAAAAATTAGGATGGAGAAAACTTTCACATGATGCAGCAGTTTCAACAACATAAATGATAGCAGCTCAGATGATATCAACATATTTTTATTAAATTGGAAATATGATGAAGGTTTATTTTTAAGGGCAGTTATAAAACAATGGTCATAATTATAGTAATGCAACAGTGGTCACAGTAATACTGATGCTTATTTATGTATTTATTGAACATTTGTCATGTGTTAATGCCAACTTGGGCAGCAAGTATAAAGTAAGGACGTGTGGTTTCTCTAAGTAATACAAGCAGGAAAAAAATATCAATTATTTATGACAATTTTAACAACTTCCAAAACATATACAGATATCATATACTTTAATTTCAAAGAAGATGTATAATGGCAGCATGTATACAGAATGCAAAGAACTCTTGAAAATATAAGAGACTGTATAGCTACTGGGAGTTTTCAGATTAAATTATGTGTATAAAAGCAAATAACAGGACACGTAGGCAAGAGAGAGATTCTGGCGACATAGTTAGAATAAGCCACACTTAGCTGGATCACTTGAGTTATGGAAGCTAATATAAACAAACGAACATATCCTTAGGCTTAATACACTTGGCATATGATTAACTCCTTGCTTTAAATACCTATTAGAGTATTTATGACATATTTATGAATGAATAAATTCTAGCATTGTTTCTTTTTCTTCATCACTTCATCATCAAAATATATAATATGTATTCAATAAAACTACATGAATCCAGAGTTTGTTACTTGGTGATGTATATGAATTCCCTGATATTGTGCAAATGACATAAGAAATTATCAGTTTTAATTTTTTGATTGACATAGTCTAAAAATTTGTATTAATCCCATTTGATTAAAAATTCTCAATAGCAACAGTCTTTTTGATAAAATGATCAAGTGCTGTGTTGAAAATATGATCAGATAGATTATGCAGAGAAAGTCAAGGACTACTTAGAAACTTATAGCCACAAGAGATTTATGAACAAGCAGACCATTCAGATGGACAAACATGCTATTTAAGATTATATACATAATATTCTTTCTTAATTACAATTCACCTCTCTAATTTTTAAAGGTTAATTGTAAATGAACTTTGAAAAAGTCTCCTGAGTATGTGGCCTTTAAAAGCAAAAATCGCAAACACCGACTGACAAAATTTATTTGATCAATAATTGTTTATTAGATTGAGCCAAATTAAATTTCTGATTCCAAATTTGACCAAATTGAGAATTCAATGTGCTAAACCTAACCAGAAGGCTGGCGGTTCAAACCCACCAGCCACTCCTTGGAAGGAAGATGGGGAAATCTACTTTCATAGTGACACTGCCTCAGAAACCCAAAGAGAGGTCGCTATGAGTCAAGTCTGACTCAACGGCACATAAAAACAGCAACAACACAAACCTAATATATTTTTCATTTATCTATAGATTATATTTGTTTTAGGAAACTAAGGATTTCCATTTAAGATGCAAGTAAATATACTATTTTTGTGAAAATTAAATTACAAATGTGTTTATATGCATACATATGTGTTTATTTGGCTATTTCCTAAAATTAAGGCGAAAAATAATATATGTGCCTACAACATGCTTTGATAAACACACACAAAAAAATGCAGGAAAGATATGTACTTTTTAAGTATCATGTGAAGTATAAAATAAACAAAAATATTTACCAAAATAAAAATATTCTTTAATATTATCCTTTAAAACATTTCTGAAATAAGCTAATGAACTCATTTTCTAACTATTCTTGAAGTATTCCAATAGGTAGTGGATTCTTGCAAATTCTGTTTCAAGGAAAAATTATATTAAAAGGAATGAGTAATAAAGGACCATGACTTGTCTGTCAGTTTTTCATTCTGTAGTGGTTTGCATGTTGCTATGATGTTGGAAATTACATCATTGTATATCTCAAATATTCCAGGGTCAGTCATGCTGGATAGGTTTTCAGAAGAGATTTCAGACTAAAAATAGGAAGAACATAGCCATATCCACTTACCAAAAAAAAAAAAAAAAAAAAAGCCACTGAAAACTTTACGGATAGCAGTGAAATATTGTCTGATATAGTGCTATAAGATGAGCCCCTCAGGTTGGAAGGCACTCAAAATATGATTAGGGAAGAGCTATCTCCTCAAAGTACAGTCACCCTTAATGACTTGGATAGAGTAAAGCTTTTGGTACCTTCATTTGCTGATGTAGCATGACTTGATGAGAAAAAAAAGAGCTGCAAATATTCATTAATAATCAGAATATGAAATGTATGGGACATGAATGTAGAAAAATTTAATGTTATGAAACATGAAATGGAATGCATATAATTGACATTCCTATGCATTAATGTCTGGTAGCATAGTGGCTAAGGCACTTGACTGCTAACCAGAAGGCTGGCGGTTCAAACCCACCAGCCACTCCTCGGAAGGAAGGTTGGGCATTCCTACTTCTGTAGTGATACTGCCTCGGAAACCCAAGGAGGGGTTGCTATGAGTCGGGGCGACTCGATGGCAAACAACAACAACAACAACAACATGCATTAATGAGCTGAACTGCACCAGTATTGGCCACTTTTAATCATATAATCATAAGGTCTATAGTGCCCAAATGACAAAAAACAGAAGAATGGTGTCACATTCGTTGTCCAAAAAAAAAAAAAAAATTCAAGGTCTATCATGATGTATAATGCTGTCAGTGGTAGAATATATCCATATGCCTACAAAAAAGATAGGTTAATACTAATATTATTAAAATTTACACACCAACCACTAAAGCCAATGATTAAGAAACTGAAGGTTTTTACCAGCTTCTGCAATCTGAACTTGAGCAAACATGCAATAAAGATATATTGATAATTACTGTTGATTGCTATGTGAAAGTTGGAAAAAAAAGAAGTATTGGTAGTTGCAAAATATTTCCTTAGTGACGGAAATTAGCAAGAGATCGTATGATAGAATTTTGCATGACCAATGACTTACACATTAAAAATACCTTTTATAAAATGACATAACTATAACTATACAAGTGGATATCACCAGATGGAATACTCAGGAATCAAATCAACTACATCTGTGGAAAAATAGATGGAAAAACTGAATTTCATTGGTCATAACAAGGCCGGAGCCTCAATATGGAACAGATCATCAATTGCTCAAATGAAGTTTTAATGTAAAGCTAAAGAAAACTAAAACAAGTCCATGGGAACCAGTACACAATGCTGAGTATATCTGCCCTGAATTTAGAGACCACCTTATGGAGCTCTAGTGGTGTAGTGGTTAAGGCATTTGACTGCTAATCTAAAAAGTGGTTAGAACTCACTAGCCGTTCCATGGAAGAAAGATGAAGCAGTCTGCTTTTCTAAATATATATAGCCTTGGAAACCCAGTGGAGATCTCTGTAAGTCAGAATCAAAGTAATGGCAGAGAGTTTGGTTTTGTTACAGGAACAACAAGATCCTTACTCCCTATAGCAAAGAGCCAATGATCACAACAGTTTGGAGAAGGAAAGCAAAAAGATTTACTGAGTATCAATATCGAAGGAGACAGAGAAATACACTTGTCTAACATGTCTCTCTCCCCTAGCAAAGGGATAAATGTGATTATATAGGATGATTGGGAAAGGGGTTGAAGGTCCCTTGGACTGACAGGAACGTCTTTGTTCTTCGCTTCCCCTGTTACTCTGGACACAGTGTCTCTCTTCCCAGGATCATCTTGCTTTGTAGGTTAGAGGTTTCAGCCAAAACCAGTTGTGGGAGAGTGTAGTGCTTATTGTTGTTGTTGTTAGGTGTCATCTAGTCGTCTCTAACACATAGCGACCCTATGCACAGCAGAACGTAACACTGCTCCCTCCTGAGCCAGCTCCATGATTCTTGTTATACTTGAGTCCATCACCGCTGCCACAATTTCAATCCATCTCATTGAAGGCCTTACCCTCTTTCGTTGACCATCCACTTTACCAAACATGACATGCTTCTCCAGAGAATGATCTCTTCTGACAACATGACCAAAGTATGTGAGACGAAGTCTGGCCATTCTTGCCTCCAAGGAGCATTCTGGCTGCACTTCCTCCAAGACAGACCTGTTAGTTCTTTTAGTAGTCCGAAGTATTTTGAGCATTCCTTGCAAACACCACAGCTCAAGAGCATCAAATCTTCTTTGGTCTTCATTATTCATTGTCTAGCTCTCATATGCATATGAGGCAATTGAAAATACCACGTCTTGTGTCAAGTGCACCTTAATTCTCAAGAATATATCTTTGCTCTTCAGCACTCGAAAGAGGTCCTTTGCAGCCGATTTGCCCAGTGCTATAAGTGATCTAATGTCCTGACTGATGCTTCCACTGGTCCATTGTAGAAACAAACAACGTGAAGTCTTTGACAATTTCTATCTTTTCTCCATTTATTGTATTGTTGCTTATAGGACCAGTTGTGAAGATTTTTGTTTTCTTTATGTTGAGATATAATCCCTACCTGCAGACTGTATTCTTCCATCTTCATAAATAAATACTTCAAATCATCCTCACTTTCAGTAAGCAAAGTTGTGTCTTCAGTGAATAGCAGGTTGTTGATGATTGTTCCACCAATCCTGATGCCACATTACTCTTCTTAGAGTCCTGCTTCTCAGATTATTGCTCAACATACAAATTGAATGAGTATGGTGAAAGGATACAACCCTTACACACTCCCTTCTTGATTTTAAACCATGTAGTATTCCCTTTTTCTATTTGAATGTCAGCCTCCTGGTCTATGTACAGGTTCCTCATGAACACAGTGAAGTGTTTGGAATTCACATTCTTCTCAATGTTATCTACAATTTGTTATGATCCACACAATCAAATGCTTTTGCATAGTCAAAAAGACACAAGTAAACATCTTTCTGGTATTCTTTGCTTTGAGCCAAGATCCGTCTGATATCAGCAATGATATCTCTCATTCCATGTCCTCTGAATCCAGCTTGTATTTCTGGAAGTTCTCTGCCAATATACTGCTGCAACCGTTTTTGAATTATCTTCAGTAAAATTTTATTGCATGTGATACTAATGATATTGTTCGATAATTTCCACATTTTATGGGATCACCTTTCTTTGACATGGGTACAAGTATCAATCTCTTCCAGTCAGTTGGCCATGTAGCTGTCTTCTAAATCTCTTGGCATACAGAGTGAGTGCCTCCAGCAGGGCATCTGTTTGTTGAAACTTCTTAATGGGTATTCCATCAATTCCTGGAGCTTTGTTCCTCACCAATTCCCTCAGTGCAGCTTCAACCTCTTACCTCTGTACTATTGGTACTTGAACATATGCCCCCTCCTGAAATGGATGAAGATTGACCTGTTCTTTTTGGTACAGTGACTGTGTATTCCTTCCATCTTCTCTTGATGTTTCCTGAATCATTCAATATTTTGCCCATAGAATCTTTCAATATTGGAACTTGAGGCTTAAATTTTTACCTCAGTTCTTTCAGCTTGAGAAATACTGAGTGTGTTCTTCTCTTTTGGTTTTCTAACTCCAGGTCTTTGCACATTTCATTATAGTATTTGGTTTTGTTTGCTTGAGCTTCTCTTTGAAATCTTCTGTTCAACTCTTTAAACTTGTCACTTCTTCCATTTGTTTTAGATACTATTTTCTCAAGGACAAGTTTTTGAGTCTCTTCTGACATCCATTTTGGTCTTTTCTTTCACATATTTTTCATGACATCTTGCTTTCTTCATGGATGATGTTCTTGTCATCCCACAACTCTGGAATTTGGTCATTGGTGTTCAATGCATCAAATCTATTCTTTAGATGGTCTCTAAATTCAGGAAGACTATATTTAAGGTTATATTTTGTCTCTTGTGACCTTGTTTTAATTGTCTTCAACTTCAACTTGAACTTGCATATGAGCAGTTGATGGTTTTTTTCACAATCAGCTCCTGGCCTAGTTTTGGCTGAAAATATTGAGCTTTTCCATCTCCTCTTGCCACAGATATAGTCAATTTCATTCCTGCATACTCCATCTGGTGAAGTCCACATGTATACCCACCATTTGTGTTGAAAAAAGGTATTTGCAATGAGTAAGTCGTTGGTCTTGCAAAATTCTATCATGCGATCTTCAGCATAATTTCTGTCACCAAGGCCAAATTTTTCAACTACTGGTGATTCTTCTTTGTTTCTAACTTTTGCATTCCAACCATCAGTGATAAGCAACATATCTTGAATGCATGTTCTGTCAATTTCAGACTGCAGAATTGATAAAAATCTTCAACTTCCTCATCTCTGGCTTCAGTGCAAAAATTTGAATAATAGTCCTATTAATGGGTCTTTTTGTAGGCATATGGATATTATCCTATCACTGACAGCATTGTACTTCAGGACAAATCTTGAAACATTCTTTGTGATGATGAATGCTATGCCATTTCTCTTCAATTTGTCATTCCCAGAATAATAGATCATATGGTCGTCTGATTCAAAATGGTAAAAACCAGTCCATTTCCGCTCACTAATGCCTAGGATATAAATTTTTAGGTGTTCAATTTCATTTTTGATACCTTCCAATATTCTTAAATTTATACTTTGTACATTTCATGTTCCAAGTATTAATGGATATTTACAGCTGTTTCTCCTCAGTTTGAGTCATGACATATCAGCACATGGAGGTCCTGAAAGACTTTCTTTATCCATATCATTAAGGTTGGTTCTACTCTGATGAAGCAGCCCTTTCCCAGTCCTAAGATGAGTGCCTTCTAACCCAAGGGGCTCGTCTTCCTGCACTCTGTTGGACAATGTTTCCAAGCTATTCATAAAGTTGCCCAGTAATGTATCAGACAGTGTTTTTCTGCTATTCATAAGGTTTTCCCTGGCCAGTTTTTAAGAAATTGATGGCCTCCTCCTTCTTCCTTGTCTGCTTTAATCTGTAATCTATGTTGAAACCTGTGCACCATGTGCAACTCTACTGGTGTCTGAAACACCAGTGGCAGAGCCTCAAGCCTCACAGCAACACACAAGCCCCACAGGATGAGAAAATGACAGAAATGTTTGTCTCCCTTATCTGTTGCAAACCTCTGCACGCTTCCCTTACCTAATTCCTACCTGGAGCCTGCCACTTTATAGTCCTTGGCCATCCCCTCCCTTTCCTTGCTTTAGGGGCTTAGGGTCTAGCCTTGTCTCCCTCCCCTTTACCTGGATATCCTGCCACTCTGGAGGTCCCTGGCCTCTCTTGTTCCCTCACATTCCTGGCTTTAGGGGTTATGGGGCCTAGTCTTGCCTCCCACCCCTTTTTACCTGGGTATCCTGCCACTCCACAGGTCCCTGGCCTCTCCTGCTCCCTTGCTTTCCTGGCTCTAGGGGCTTTGGGTCCTAACCTTGACTCCTGCTCCTTTTTACCTGGATATCCTGCCACTCCAGATGTCCCTGGTCTCTCCTGCTTACTCCCATTCCTGGCTCTAGGGGGCTTGGGGCCTAGCCTTGCCTCCCACGCCTTTTTACCTGGACATCCTGCTGCTCCGGATGTTCCTGGTCTCTCCTGCTTCCTTCCTTTCCTGGCTCTTGGGAGCTTGGTTATGCTTTAGAAGAATGAATAATTGAAAATAAAAAACCTAAAAAACTCAGTGTATATAAAGAAGTTGGCTATTCTATTTACTTAAAAGAAAGCAAAATGGAGGGAAAAACAGTAAATATGTCACTATGATTAATGTCTACTTAATTAGGAAGTAGTGATATCACCTCACAAACCCAAGCAGGGGTTACTATGACTCGGATGCAAATCGACGGCAGTGAGCTTGATTTTTTTAAAAAATCATGCCTGCTAGTCTGTTAAAGTTCTGTGATTTTCAATGTGGGGCCCCTTTGACCTTTCACTTCAGCCTTTCACAGTTTTGGAGTTTTGAAGAATAGATTTGATACTTTGAACACCAATGACCAAAGACCAGAGAGACATTATAGGATAACATCAAAGACATAATTATGATGAAGACAAAAGGTCATTAAAAGACAGGAAAGGAAGAGATGACCAAAATGGATGTCAGAAGAGATGGTGAAACGTGCTCTTGAACAGAGTCCCTAAAGCAAATGGAAGAAGTGATGAAGTAAAGAACTGAAAAGAAGATTGAAAAGAACAACTTGAGAGAAGAAATAGTATGATGAAATGTGCAAAAACCCAGAATCAGAAAATCAAAAAGACAGAATACTTTCGTGATTTCTGAAGTTGCAGGAAATGAAGAAAACTTCAAGCCTCAAGTAGTAATATTGAAGGATTCTATTAAGAAAATCTTGAATGATGCAAGAGCATCAAAAGAAGATTGAAGGGATACACAGTCACTGTACAAAAAAATGGTCGATATTCAACTTTTTCAGGAAATAGCATAGGATCAAGAACATATGATCAAGATACTAAAGAAGTCCAAGCTGCATTGACATATTGGCAAAAAAATAAAGATCTAGAAATTGATGGAATACCCATTAAGAATTTCTAACAATTGGATGCAGTGTTGGAGACCCTCACTAATTTATGCCTGTGGTGTAATAAATTACCTGGTATGGATTTTCTAGCCATACATCTTTGTAAACTCTGTGGTGGAATTTGCTGTGAGCAACTTTGGAGCTCCTGATTATAAAAGTTATCCACCTGGGGTATTTCTGTTGGGCGCAACACAAAGCAATGTTCTGAGAGGTTCCTGCTCTCTCTCAGGTGCTTAAAATTCTGATGCTATGATTGATTAGTTTGGCCACTCTGCCAGGCTCAAATGGAGGCCTCCTAGAGGCAGAAGAAGGCTCTCTCTCTGACTGCTGGTTGAGGAAGACATGCTGCTGAAAGAGACATGTGCTCCTGAAAGAGACACATGCTGCTGGGAAAGAGATGCAAGAGACATGCATTGCTGAGTAAGAAACCAAGGGACATGCACTGCTGGGGGAGAGACTGTGAGAGACTTGGCTGAGAAATGGTGGGCTGGGAGAGAGATTGAGTGTTTTTCCTCAACTTGAATTGTAGCCTGGTGCTTCCATAATAAACCCCATAGTCTGTGAGTTCTGTGTTGCCACTGCAGCAGATTATCGAACCCAGGAGAGAGGTGGTGCGTGCTTTGGGAGGAACGGTTGGAGAAATGGCTGCAGGGAGACACCATGTCTGGCCTCGTAGGAATAGGCCTTGGGCTATTGATGGTGATTCTGTCTTCCTCTTGTGGGATTAGAGGATGTCAGAACATGTGGCTTCCTTGTTCTTTTTGCAATGCCAATATTTAAAAAAACCTACCTTTCCAACAAAGTTGAAGAAATCCATATTTCTGCCCATCCTAAAATACATGATTCAATATAATAGGGAAATTAGTGAACAAAACCATTAATATCCTACACAAGTAAAATTTTGCAGAAGATAATTCAAAAACTGTTGCAGCAGTACACCCAGAAGTTCAAGGTGGATTTAGTACAAGATGTTGAAATAGATATCATTGCTGATGTCAGATTGACCTTGACTGTAAGCAAAGAATACCAAAATTTCAGTAAGATGGTAGAATAGGCAGACAAACTACACAGACCCTCTTCAACAAAGAAAAGAGGAACCAATTAACACAGATACAGAAGATAATCTTGGAGCCCTGAGCTTTGTAGGGGAAGATACAGAAGTGTACTAGACTCCACTGGTGGAAGATCTTTCATGAGAACTGTGGAGAGGGAGACACACAGAGCTGTGGACTGTCAGAGATCCTGACATCATGGATAGCTTGGTATTGCCAAGTAGGGGTAGGGCATAAGAAGTGAGATAAATACACTAAAAATTAGTACCTAAAAATTCACCCTGCTAGCCAAGGGCTGTATGGACTACTGCACTGGTGGCTGGTGAATAAAAGGGGAAGCAGCTGAGCTGTGGAGATTTGGTTGTCCAGAAGGTGCAACCATTTTTAATATTTACACACTGTTCGACCATTTTGGATATTTAAAGCAACAGCATTCTCTCAGATTCCAGGGACCTAAGAACAGGCTCCACTTGCCAGGGACTGCAAGGACATCCTGGACACTGAAGACTGGAAAGGAGTGATATTGCCCTTGTTACCCTTATAACCCAGAAACTCTTGGTGAGCAGAAGTGGGACCATCCTTCACTCCCACCCATCTTCTGGGCTGGCATGAATTATACCCAGCCTGTGTGTCCTGATGGAGCCTAGGTGCCCTGCCCCACCATGACCAGATTTTATTTTTCAGTCTGTTTGTTTTTGTCTGTTTTAAATTTATTGTTATCATTTTTATTTTCCTTTTTATTAGTATTCTTGCCTCTTCACTTGCCAGATTCTATTTTTTAGCTTCTTCTCTCTTCCCTTTGACTGGTCCCATTTTTTTTTTTTTTCTTTCTTGTTTATCTTCCTATTCCTTGTTTTACTTCTTGCATTTTTCCCATTTTATTCTTAATTACTTTCCTACTCTACCTCTTTTGTCTTTATCCCCTTTCTCTCGATATTGTTTTTATTTCCTTTTTCTTTTCATATTTCTTCTGACTTTTTAAAGTATTTTTTTTAAATATTTTCTCTTTTCTCTCATTTATTGTGTCTCCTATTTTTTTTTTTTTCCTCCTCTTTTTGGTGATAGTGCCTGTCTGTTTATACAGTCTGTGTTTTTTGTTCTATTGCTTTTATTTTTTGATGCATTTTTAATTGTTGTTTTTGTCAAACTGAGTGGGAGACAGCAACTGTGCCCATATGACATAACCACACTTGCAATCCCCTAAGCTCCACTTACTGAGTGAGAGCCACCACTTTGTTCTGCATCAACTGGCCAGTGATAAATGACCACCAAGAAGAGCTTGACTCACCACTAATTGCTTCTCGCAAACAGTTAATAGAGATCTGTTCAGCCACTATCATTCTCTATCACACACAACAATAGAGAGATGGTGAGTGCATACGTGCTGTCAACTAGTGAATAGAAGAGCACAGTACCCTGCTTACTCAGATACATGCAAAATAAATAAATAAATAAATAAATAAATAAATAAATAAATAAAATATTGGGCAAATCACTCCAACATACAATCTCCAATTAAATATAAATACAACAAAGTCACAATGCCTCAGAGAAAACAGATTACCATAGTTCACACAAAGAACTAAAATAAAGCAGTAGAAACAAGGGATCCAGGTACAGACCTAGAACACACCCCTGAGGAAGAAGCTCCATTGGAACTCCTTGATAAGAAATTCAAAATGATTATATGCAGATACCTTTTATGGATTGAGAAAGAGCTCAAGGAAACATTAATAAAATTTAGGAAAACATAGACAAAATCCTAGAACAATTTTGACAGAAAATATTAGAACTAAGTGATAAAATAAATGAAAAATTAGAAATGATACAAAATCTCCAGATAGAAATTCAAAAGATTAATACTAAAATTTTAAAAGAAGATAACACATTGAAGGTGCAAATGAGTAGAATCAAATCAATTAAAAACAGAATTCATGAGATCGAAGACAAATACCTGAACACATTTTTGGAAAGGGATCAATCAGAAAAAGATCAAAACAAAATGAAGAAAGCCTAAGGTTCATGTGGGATACCACCAAAAATAATAACTTATGTGTAGTTGGAATTCCAGAATAGGAAGAGATAAGCAAAACCACTGAAAAAATTGTCCAAGATTTATTGGAAGGGAACTTCCTGACTTGATGAAATATGAGAATATACCCATCCAGGCAGTGCAAGGAACCCCAGATAGGATAGACCCCAAAAGATTATCACAAAGACATATCATCATCAATCTCATAGGGGAAAAAAAAAAAAAAAAAAAACCTTGAAAGAAGCACAGGAAAAATAAAAAGTTACCTACAAAGGGCAACCAATATTTATCAGCAGAAAAAACAATATTTCTCAGCAGAAATCATACAAATGAGAAGGCAATGGAAGGACTTACATAAAACCCTGAAAGAGAAAAATCCCGAGGAAGAATTATATACCAAGCAAAATTGTGCCTCAAATATGATTGTGAAGTTGAGAGATTTCCAGATAAGAAGAAATTAAGAGAATTGGTTAAAACCCGACCAACCTTGCAAGAATAGTAAAAAGAGTCCTTTGAACAGAGAGATTCAATAACAGCAAACAACTGACCATTAACACACATGATGACATAACACAGAAACCAATCCAGTTATGGAAGTATCCAAAGTGAAATAAGCTTATAAGATTGTAAACAGGAAACCAGATACATCAATAGGAAAATGAAGACAACTGTAAACTAAAAGGATGGGGGGAAAAAAAAAAAAACACTGTAGTTATAGAACTTCTAAATGGTGAGGAAGTTAAAAGAGTTGCAAGATAGAATCCACTTTTCTAAACTCAGGGAGAAAATTATAAATCACAGGGGAACTTCAAAGAAAAATGATAAGCCTTTACATCACAATAAAAAAAAATAGAACAAGTACAAATAAAGAGCAAATATTAAAACAGAAATGAAGGAAATGATAACACAACTGTGGTGTAATAAGTTACATAGTGTGGCTTTTCTAGCCATAAGTCTTTGTAAACTTTGTGGTGCAATTTGCTGTGAGCAACCAAGTAGCTCCTGATTGTTAAAGTTATCGAACTGGGGTATTTCTGTAGGGAGCAGCACAAAATAATTTTCTGGGAAGTTCACTCTTTCTCAGGTGTATAGAATTCTGATGTTGGGATTGGTTAGTTTTCTACTCTGCTAGGCTCAAAATGAACCCTCCTAGAGTATGAAGAAATCTCTCATTGCCAGCTGAGAGATGGGAGAGATATGCATTGCTGAGAGAGAGAGAGATGAGAGATACAAAATGCTGAGACAGACATCAAGAGACATGAACTGCTGGGAAAGAGACTGAGAGAGTTTGGTGGCTGAGGGATGGTGGGCTGAGAGAGACTAAGTGTGTTCCTGAACTTGAATTGTAGCCTATTGCTTCCCTAATAAACCCTATATTCTGTGAGTTGTGTGTGGCCATTGCAGCAAATTATCAAACCCAGCAGAGAGGTGGTGGGTGCAACAGGAGGAATAGTTGGAGTTAGGGTTTTTGAAAAGGCTGGAGGGAGGCAGCATGTCTGGCCTCACAGGAATAGGCCTTGGACTACTGATGGTAATTCTGTCTTTCTCTTGTGGAGTTAGAGGAGGTCAGACAATGCAGCCTCCCTGGCCCTTTGGCAATGACTCATAAACAAAATGAGCTCAGCACAGAAAATTATGTGGAACAAAGAAAACTAGGAAACCACAACAAAACACATAACAAAATGAAAGCAACCTATTCATACTTGTCAATAATTACATTGAATGTCAATGGATTAAATGCACAACTCAAAAGACAAGAGTTGCATACTGGTTAAGAAAACATAACCCATCAATATGCTCTCTACAAGAAGCACACCTGAGAGACAAAGACAGAAATAGACTAAAACACAAAGGTTGGAAAAAGATATACTGAGAAAATGGCAACCAAAAAAAGCAGAAGAGACATTAATTTCTGATAAAATTTACTTTAAGACAAAAGTCTCCAAAACAGACAAAGAAGGACATTATATAATGATTAAAGAATCAATAGAACAAGAAGATATAACCATAATAAATATGTCTGGACCCAATGAAAGACCCCCAAAATACATAAATCAGACTTTAAGAGAACTGAAAAGACAAATAGATAACTCCACAGTCATAATAGGAGACATTAATATACCACTTCTGATATTACATAGAACAACTGGAATAAATCTCAACAAAGATGCAGGAGAGCTTGACCTTATAGACATCTACAAAGCAATTCACCCAGCAGCAACACAATATACATTCTTTTCCAGAGCACATGGAACATTCTCCAGGATAGATCATATGTTAGGCCATAAAGCAAGCCTTAATCAATTAAAAAATGTTGAAATACTGAAAGCATCTTCTCAGATAACAATGCTATCAAATTAGAGATCAAAAATAGAATGATCAACAGAAAAAGAGCAAACATGGAAAAGAACAACACCCTCCTTAAGAATGACTGGGTAATGGAAGAAATAACAAATGAAGTGAAAACATTCCTTGAATCAAATGAGAATGAAAATACATCATAGCAAAATCTTTGAGATACAGTAAATCAGTGATCAGAGGCTAATTTATAGGAATAAATACACACAGCAAAAAAGAAAAAGTCAAAATCAACACTTTAAACCAGCATCTCCAACAATTACAAAAAGAACAGCAAGAAAAACCAACAGTGACCAGAAGAAAGGAAATGATAACAAGTTCATCAGAAATCAATGAAGCAGGAAGTAGAAAGACAATAGAAAAATATCAACAAGACTAGAAGTTAGTTTTTTGAAAGATTAAAAAAAAAATGATAAATTACTGGGAAATTTAACAAAGGAAAAGAAGGAGCAAATACAAATAACAGAAATAAGAAAAATTGGGCAATATCACAACAGAACCAAGTGAAATAAAAAAGATAATATCAGGATACTATGAGGAACTGTACTCCAACAAATATGAAAATCTAGAAGAAATGGACAGATTTCTAAAACACACTATTTATCTAAAATAATATAGACTGAGGTGGAAAAGTTGAACAGACCTATAACAAAAGAAGAAACTGAACAGATCATAAACAATTACCAACAAAAAAGTCCCAGCCCAGATGGTTTCACTGGAGAATTCTACCAAATGTTCACAGAATGACTGACACCAATCTTACTCAAACTATTCTAAAACATAGAAAAGGATGGAATCCTCCCAAACTAATTTTATGAAGCAAGCACAATTTTTATATCAAAACCAGGCAAAGCCTTCACTAAAATGGAAAAATATAGACTAATATCTCTCATGAATATAGAAGCAAAAATCCTCTACAAAGTCCTAGCCAACAGACTCCAACAATATATTAAAAAACATAATACATTATGACCAAGTGAGGTTCATATCAGGTATGCAAGGATTGTTCAACTTTAGAAAAACAATCAACATCATCCATCACATGAATAAATCAAAGGAAAAGAAACACATGATCATATCAATCAATGCAGGAAAGACATTTGACAAAATCCAACATCCATTCCTGATAGAAACATTCAGCAAAATTGGAATAGAAGGGACATTTCTCAACATAATAAAGGGCACAGATGTAAAGCAAACAATCAACATTATTCTCAATGGAGAGAGACTGAAATAATTTCCCTTGGCAACAGGAACCAGACAAGGATGCCGTCTATCACCACTTCTATTCAACATTGTGTTGGAAGTCCTAGTCAGGAAAATAAGGCAAGAAAGGGAAATCAAAGTCATTCAATTTGATATGGAAAAAGTAAAACTATCCCTATATGCTGATGATATGATCCTATACATAGAAAACCCAAAGATTCAGTTAAAAAAAAAAAAAAATACTGGAACTAATTGTGAGATTTAGCATAGTGGCAGGGTGCAAGATCAATATACAAAAATCAGTTGAAATCCTCTACCAGCAAAGAGGTTGATGAACAAGAAGTAAGGAAATCAATACCATTTATAATAGCTATGAATAAATAAATGGGAAGGAAATTTATGAGGACATGAAAGTCCTGTTCAAGGAAAACTACAAAAGAGTACTTCAATAAACCATAAGAGATCTGCATAAATGGAAGAACGTACCATGCTCATGGATAGGAAGATTAAACATTGTGAAAATGTCATTTCTACCCACAAAAATCTATACATGTCATGCAATCCCAATTCAGTTCCTATCAACATTCTTTAAGGATATGGAAAACCAATTACTAACTTTATATGGAAAGGAAAGAGACGTCAGAAACCAAAGCACCATTGAATAAGAAGAGCAAAGTAAGAGGTGTTACACCCCCAGATCCCAGAACATATTATGCAACCACAGTAATCAAAATCATCTTGTATTGGTAAGACAACAGACTCATAGACCAATGGAATAAAATTAAGAACCCAGAAATAGATCCATCAACCTATTGTTAGGTGATCTTTGACAAAAAGCTGGTATCCATTAAATGGGAAAGAGATTGTTGAGCAAATGGTGCTGGCAAAACTGGATATCTATTTACAGAAAAATGAAGCAAGATCTGTACCTCACATCATACATAATAACTAACTCCATAGGGATCAAAGACTTAAATGTGAAACCTAAAACTATGAAGTTCCTCAAGGGGACCTAATATATGGCATAAATGGACTATCAAACATAACCCAAAACACACAAACAGCAGAAAATAAACTAAATGAATGGTACCTTCTAAACATTAAATTTTTATCTGCTTCCAGAGACTTCTCCAAAATAGTAAAAAGAGAACTTACAGATTGGGAAAAAAATATTCAGCAATGATGTATCTGAGAAGGGACTTATTTCTAAAATTCACAGAAAACTCCAACACCTCAACATTAAAAAGACAAATAATCCAATTTAAAAATGGGAAGAAGACATGAATAGATATTTCATCAAAGAAGATATTCAGGTGGCCAACAAACATATGAGGAAATGCTCAGGATCATTAGCCTTTAGAGAGATGAAAATCAAAACAACAATGAGATACCATCTTGCCCCATCACTAATAGTAAAGTTCAACAAGGCAGAAAATAAAAAAAATGCTGGCTTTGATTGGAGAGATTGGGACTCTCATCTATTTTTGGTGGAACTGTCAAATGATACAACCACTGTGGAAAGTAGTTAGGTGATTCATTAAAAAGTTGGAATTAGAATTACCATTTGACCCAGCAAATCCATTACTAGGTATATATCCTAAAGAAGTGAGAGCCAGGACAAGAAGAGATATATGCACACCTATGTTCATCATGCCACTATATATAATAGCAAAAAGATGGAAACAACCTAAGTGCCCATCAACAGAAAAGTGGATAACCAAACTATGGTACATACACACAATAGAATACTATGCAATGTTAAAGAATAATATAGAATCTGCAAAATAGCACATAACATGTTTGAACTTGGAGGACATTATGCTGAGTGAAATAAGTCAATCACAGAAGGACAGACATAGTATTAGTTCTTTATTGTAAAAAGTCATGGAAAGGTTTATAAATGGAAGGAAAACTTTCTTTCTTGGTTACTAGGGGTGGGAGGGGAAGGGATACAATACTGTTAGATAGGGAGAGACAAGTATTGGTTTAGGTGAAGGGAACAGGAAAAGAAAAATAAATAGAAAGATTTTTACATATATTTTACTGGCTATGAAAAGACATTGAACTTTGTGATCATAACAAATTATGGATAATATTGTGAAGAATAGGAATTCCAAAACGCTTAATTCTCTTCATGAGGAACTTGTACTTAGACTCAGAGGCAGTTGTTAGAGTGAACAATAGTATATTGAGTATTTTAAAATATGGAAAGGTGGTTTAAAATCTGCAAAGCTAAGTTTTAGGGTGGTATCTTTTCACCTTATTTATTCAATCTGTATGCTGAGCAAATAATTCAAGAAGCTGGACTATGTGAAGAAGAACAGTCCTTCAAGATTGTAGGAACTTGTTAACAACATGAGATATACTGATAATGCAACCTTGCTTGTTGAAAGTGAAAAAGACTTAGAGCTCTTACTGATGAAGCCTTTACAGACTTCAGAATGGATGAAACCTCAACATAAAGAAACACAAATCCTTACAACTAGACCAATAAGTAACATTATGATAAATAGAGAAAAGACTGAAGTTGTTAAGGATTTCATTTTACTTGGACACCCCAGCCAACACCTATGGAAGCTGCAGTCAAGAAATCAAATGATGTGTTGCATTGAGTGACTGCTGCAAAAGACCACTTAAAGTATCAAAAAAACAAACATGTCCTTTGGAGGGCTAAGGTGCACCTGCATCAAGCCATGGTATGTTCAATAGCCACATATACATGAGAGCTGGTCAATGAACAAGGAAGGTCACAGAAGAACTGAGCATTTGAATTGGCAAAATATATTGAATATACCATGGACAGCTAGAAGACAAATCTGCCTTGAAGAAAGTGCAGCCAGAATGCTCCTTAGAAGGAAAAAAGGACAGATTTTATTTCATATTTTGATCATGTTGCCAGAAGAGGCTGGTGCTTGGAAAAGGATATCATGCTTGCTAAAGTGGAGGGTCAGTGAAAAATGAGACTATTATCAATGAGATTGATTGACATAGTCTCTGTTATAATGGACTTAAGCATGGTAATGATTTTGAGGATGGAGCAGGACAAGGCAGTATTTTGTTCTGTTGTGAACAGAGTTGTTATGAGTCAGAATCAAGTTGATCACACTTAGCAAGAACAATTAGACAATTACATATTTCTGTGTCTTTTGGAAAATTAGGACTTTTTAGAATGCTAAAAATCTTAACTAATTAAAAACAATATAATGATTCTTTCTGAGAAAAATGGAATGAAACTACATGGTACTGGAAAAAAAAAAAAATTACTCAAAAGCACCTAAGAGCAGCAACTGTCATCAGGTGGGAAAGAGATGAAGTTTAAGAAATATCCCTGTATTATTGCACAAGTTATTATAGGCAATGGAAGACCCTAAGGGGGAATAATGGTTTAATAGCTTATATTTTGATGGTTTGGCAAAAAGTATTTCTATTTAAATACAATTATAACTCTACAAATCCAGTTTCTCTGACATACAGAACATTAAAGAGAGTAACATACATATATAAAATTTATGTATATATTTGATAAATATAACATGCAGGGTAAAAATTTGACAAAACTAATGAAATTATGTTAACTTTGTTTTTAGGTTTCTGAGATTGAAAACATGAATAGAAGAAAATATGATGAGATAATATAATTCTCGTTGTCTGAAAAATTAAAAGAAAAAGTTTTAATTTTTAATTGCTTGGATTTTAGGGTCATTTATTTTGTTTTCCTATGGAAATATATATTTTTTCCCTAGCATTAAATTCTTACAAAAATACAACATGTAGGTCATTTTATAGTAACCCCCATAGAGTTTCTAAGGCTGTACATCTTAACAGGAATAGATTGCCTCATCTTCCTCCCACACTGACCTCATAGTAAGCAACCAAATTCCATACCCACTACACCACTAGTGCTCCTAAAAGTCAAAACCACCAAAAACCCACTGCCATTGAATCAATTGTGACTCATAGCAATCCCCCTCATATTGAGTTTCCAGGGTGGTAATTTTTTAAGGATGTAGATTGCCCTAACGTCCTTCTGCATAGTTGCTGGTGGATTTGAACTGACAACCTTCTGGTTAGCAGTTGAACACCATAAGCAATGAACCACCAGAGCTCCTTAAAAGTAACAAAGAAACAAAGAAATTATCAACAATTTTATATCTCTAGAGCAGACACAAAATAGACCTATTTTATAGTGGATTTCATTAAGTCAAATATATTTCATACAGCATTGCAGACACGCACACATATTGTTACAGGAATTTTAGGGATATTAAACCTGTTTTAGGAGCTCTGGTGGCTTAGTGCCTAAGGCATTTGACTGCTAACCAGAAGGCTGGGGGTTCAAACCCACCAGTTACTCCTCAGAAGGAAGATGGGTCAATCTACTTCCATAGTGATATCACCTCAGAAACCCAAGGAGGGGTTGCTCTGAGTCTGATCCAACTCTATGGCAGTGAGTAAACAAGTTTTAGCAGTTTAACTTGATAGAAATGTAAAAGTTAAAAGCTTAAAAAATCTAACTATGTTCCTTACATAATCTTTCATATACAGTGGATAGTGTTTAAACAGATTCAAGAATTTTAAGAATGTAATTTTAATCCTACCTTAATTTATTCACATGGACTAATTATCTTTAGCATGTCCTATCAATAGCAATAGGGGAGATATATTTTTTTTTTTTAATCAGATACTTATTATAGGTATGACTCCCTTATTCTTCCCCAACATGGAAGATAGATGTAGTTCATTACTATTCTACTTATTAATTGACCTTTGCATCATTACTTAGTGTGTGCCTAGAGTAGGAAAATAAATAGATTTCAATAAGATCTAGGTCATATTCAAATCTGAAATAAATAGCCAACTGCTAACTGGAAATTTGGTCAATAGAACTAACCAGCCTTTCCGTGGAAGAAAACTATGGCAGTCAGCTTCCGTAAAGATATAAAAAAAAAAAAAAAAAAAAAACCTCACAAACTTACTGCAATTGAGTTGAATACAACTTATAGTGACTCCCATTGGGTTTTGAGGCAGTATGTCTATATGGAACTAGATTACTCTATCATTCTTCCATGGAGCTGCTGGTGGGTTTAAACTGCCTTCTGGTTATCACTCAAATGCTTTAAGTATTGCACCACAGTCTTTGAAATGCAATGGGATAGTTTTACTCTTATTATAGTTGGTAAGGCATGTGGATGCTAACCAGAAGATCAGTGGTTCAAAATCACCAGCTTCTCTGTGGGAATGTATGTGTGCATGTGTGTCTTTGGAGATCTTTCTTTAGATAATGTACTCCTCTGTCCTCAAAGTTTTTTTTTTTTTTTTTTTATCCTCACAAAGAAACCCTGATTGCTTAGTGGTTAAGTGCTTGACAGTGATCAGAAATCAATTTATAGAAATAAGTTCACACATCAGAAATTAAGAAGGGGCCAAAATCAACACCTTAATGCAACATCTCCAACAATTTGAAAAAGAGCAGCAAAAAAGCCTACAATAACAAGAAATAAAGAAATAATAAAGATTTGAGCAGAAAAAAATGAAAGAGCAGATAGAAAGACAATAGAAAAAGACAACAAGACTTGAAGTTGGTACTTTGAAAGATTAATAAAATTGACAAACCACTGGAAATTAACAAAAGAAAAGAAGGTGAAGATGTAAATAACATGAATAATAATTGTAATGAGCAATATCATGTCAGAATCAAAAGAATAATGTAAGAATACTATGAAGAACTGTACTCCAATAAGTTTGAAAACCTAAAAAATAGGCAGATTTCTGAAAACATATCACATACTTAAACTAACATAGACTGAGGTAGAAAATTTGAACACACCCATAACAAAAGAAGAAATTGAAAAGGTCATAAAAAAAAAAAAAGAGTCCTGGCCCAGATGATTTCACTGAAGAATTCTACCAGTCATTCACAGATGAGCTGACACCAATCCTACTCAAATTATTCCAGAATATAGACAATGATGGAATCCTCCCAGATTCACTTTCTAAATCAAATATAACCCTGATACCAAAACTAGGCAAAGAAACCACTAGAAAGTAAAACTAAAGACCAATATCCTTCATGAATACAGATGCAAAGATCTTCAACAAAATCCTAGCAATAGTCTCCAACAACATATCCAAAAAAATGACACACCATGACCAAGTAGGATTCATACCAGGTATGTAAGGATGGTTCAACATTTGAAAAACAATTAAGTTAATTCATCACATAATAAAAATAAATTACAAGAACCATGTGTTCATATCAATCAATGCAGAAAATGCATTTGATAAAATCCAACAGCCATGCCTGATAAATACTCTCAGAAAAATAGTAACAGAAGGGAAATCCCTCAACATAATAAAAGACATATATATAAAACCAATAGCCAACATTTTTCTCAATGGAGGGAGACTAAAACTTATTTCCCTTGAGAGTAAGAAGTAGATACGGATGCCCTCTATCTCCACCTCTATCCAGCACTGTATTGGAAGTCCTAGCCAGGTAAATAACACAAGTAATGGAAATCAAAGCATTCCAAATTGGTAGGGGAGAAGTAGAACTATCCCTACTTGCAGATAGTATGATCCTTTATATGGAAAACCAAAGAGACCCAGTGAGAAAATTACTGGAAGTTATTGAAAGATTGAGCATAGTGGCAGGATACAAAATTAATATAAATCAATCAGTTGGATTCCTTTACACTAGCAAAAAGGTCTCTAAAAAGGAAATAAGGAAATTGATACCATTTACAATAACTACCAAAAAGATAAGATACTTAGGAATAAATCTTACCAGGAGCACAAAAAACTATTCAAAGAAAACTACAGAGAACTGCTTCAAGAAAATATAAGAAGATATCATGCTCATGGATAGGAAGACTGATTACGGTGAAAATGTCAATACTACTCAAAACAATCCATACATTCAATGCAATCCCAATCCAGATTCCATCAACATTGTTTAATGGCCTGGAAAAAAAAAATCACTAATTTTATATGGAAAGGAAAGGAACCTTGGATAAGCAAAGCACTAATGAAGAAAAGAACAAAGGAAGAAGTCTCACACTCCCAGATCTAAAAACCTACTATCCAGCCACTGTCCGGTATTGATGTAATGAAAGACACATAGATTGATGGAACAGAACTGAGAACCCAGAAACAGATCCATCTGTGGTCAGCTGGTCTTTGACTAAGGGCTGAAATCCATTAAATGGGGAAGAGAATAGAGCTGTACTCTAGACCAAGGATAGACTCAGCTGAGGCTAATCTTATACAGACACTAGTGATACAAAATACCTGCAGTCCTTACAGAAACAATAGAAGACAGACAGAGTAATCCCTCATAGACATCCCGACACTATGGGAAAGAGATCCAATAGATCTGGACCATAGTACTGAGTACTGGGGTACACCAGACTCAATTGGCACAACAAAATGCATAAAAGCATTGTTCCACATCCTACATTGGTGAGTAGCGACTGGGGTCTTAAAAGCTAAGATGCAGCTAATGGTATCCTAGCATCGGAAGTGAAGAAGAATGCAAAAAAATAAAAACAAGGGCATTTAGAAGCAATCAGCCCTAGGACACGATGTCCCTTAGGACCAGAAGAACTGGATGGTGCCTGGCTACCAATGCCAACCACTCAGGAAAGGATTAAATCTGGAGATCTTGGATAGAGTGGGAGGGAAAATATGAAACAAAATCCAACAACTCAATAATGACCAGAATTACTGATCAGATGATATCTAGTGAGACTCCCAATACTATCGCCCTGAAATTCTTTTGGTGCCTAGAATAAAACTCACCCCCAGGGCGGTCTCTCAGCCCAATAGTTAACAAGATGTACATGCAGACCACTCAACCCAGGATGCCTCACACACACACAATTGCAATACATCCCTTAGAGCTATAGACCATGGGACACCAAAAGACCAACATTCAAACTGTGGAAATGCAGGACAAACAGGAGTGCATAATTATGAGAAGCACAAGGGGAGAGTTGCAGGGTAGGGAGGGGAGGAGAGTGGGTTAAGGTTGGGCATGGCCAATGAGGAATGAAACTAAATGTATGCGTGACATTGAATGTAAAACAAGCCCTTAAAATAAAAATAAAATTTAAAAAAAAAAAAAGAAATTTACCTCATGCTTTAAGGCTTAGTCAGTTCACTCTGAACCTACCAATTTTTTACTTACCAATTTTGTCACTGTATCAACTTCTTATGAATTACTTGTCCTTTAGACTTTTTTTTTTTTTTTTTTAAATCTCTGTTTTGAACTAATGTTTCAGGATTCTTAATATCTGGGATTAATGTTTATGGTACAATTTGTTTTCCCCGACAAGTCAAGGTATTAGAACTACAAATACCTGCCAACAAATGATTTAAACAATGTGCTGTGTTTTTTTGTGATATAAATATCCAGAAATATTGAATGTTAATTGAAAGAAAGAATGAAATGCATTTATAATTCAAAGCAGTTTTTATATTCATATAAATTATTTTACTCCCTTATAAACAAAAAGGATACTAAAATATTTTTTTTTCTTTTAAAACAAAAGGTGCTAAAGAAATCTGACAGCTGTGAAACACTAAGAAAAAATGATCCACATAATTCACCATTCTTTAAAAAATGATAAAAATTTATTCTAGCAAGTTTTTGTCCCTTATAACTGATGTGATTACATAATATTCAAATCAGGAAGTGTTTGAACATGGAATAAGCGTTAATAAAAATTACACTAAACAAATAAGCTTAAATTAAAACTGTTCTTGGCAAACCAAGTTATAGTCATCTTTTAAAGAAAAGCTTTTGGTTGTATCTGAAATCCATGGTATTAATAGGAAATAGTACTATTTTTCTATGACAATGTTCAAGTATGAAGTATTTAATCAAAGTTGGAATGGCTGGCTATGTTATCTGATTGACATATTTAATATACATTATAAAAATATATTTTACAATTCATACTCTGATCTAAATTAAACATCATTTCTTATGAATTCATAAATGATGAATTGTTCTCTTTTCACTATTTATATTTCTGTATTATAGTAAGAATATTTTGTCTTATAAATATATTTAACTTAGATAAATTTTATATAATTTTATACTATATTTTCTCTGCTCAACTCTATTTACAAACAAAGCAAATCATTTTATTCTTTGCATTCTTTTAGGCACTAATTCATTGTCTAATACGTAATACAATGTAATATATTTTTGTTGTGTTATGCTTACTATTTATTTTATGTAGACAGCATCATTTAAATTCTTTTAATATTGACTGCAATAGAAAATATTAAAGAGTTAAATTTTGAAAGATGTTTATTTTTCCAAAGGTGGCAAGGATTAAACAAAAGGAAATTACCAATATTTTTAATATGAAAAATCACAACTATACAAATAGCAATAACTTGTTTTAAAGTATTTTAAGTGGTTAAAGGAATGGGGAGTTCAAAAGTATTACATTCAGTAATATTTGGCTTGCTCAATATGATTTAAGATGCAGCTAAAAACTACTTCCTGAGTCAATGTTTAAATGTCTTATTAACTTAGATACTCTTGAATTTTTTATTGACTTAAAAAAAGTAACTATTTGCATCAAAACAATAAATCTTTACTGAGGACAATGCTATGTGCTGTGAAAAAAAATCTTCAAAAAACAAAGCATTAAAGAGCATATCAGAAAATAATTAAGTCATCTGTATATAATATGCACATATATTTGAATAAAACTTAGCTTGGATTTATTAAAATATTGATTGTAATCATGTATTGAGTATTTAAAGAGATCTCAGAATAAATTCATTAGAATATAAATGAAAGTGAAATTCAATAAAATAGATAAAATAAAAAACTATTTTTCTTAGATTATAAAATTTTTATTTTAATATATTGTAGACTTTTGGCAGATGTCTAAGATTTCCTGGATGTTAGGAGCGTGAGTTTCAATCCACTGAAATCATTGTTATTCTGTGATTGCTCAGTAGGAATTGGAGAGATTTTGTTGCATAAAATTCACAGTAAATATATCTTCATTACATACAAATAATTATATCAGTAGTCTATGAAGCTTGTTACAAATAAATTTAAGAATAAACTGAATGTTGTACTTTCTTGTATGCAATATACACACATAAACTCACATATTTGACAGTCCAGGTAAGTAAGTATCGTGATAAAAAACTTTCAATGGCTTGATTTTATTAAATTTTACAAATGAACTGTAATGGATTCATCTGTTGCCACTTTTGTCATTAACATATATAACATTCCATTAAATATTTATGTAATTTTGCTACATAATTATTTAATTATTAATAATTATTTAATAATTACTTTCAAGAAATTTGAAGCTATTTTTCTGTACTGTGGTTGCTTGTGTGTTTCTGTGAATCTTGAAGCTATTTCACTGTTATTTCAAATACCAGTAGGGTCAGTTATGGTGGATAGAATTCAATAGAGCTTCTACACTAACAAAAGGCTGAGAAGAAGGACCTGGTTATGTATTTCTGAAAAATCAGCTGGTGAAAACCTTATGGTTTGCAGCAAAACATTATGTGATACAGTGCCAGAAGATGAGCCCATCAGGTTAGAGGGTAGCAAATGGGAAAAAAGTTGCCTCTTCAAAGTAGTGTCAATCTTAATGACATTGATAGACTAAAGCTTTAAGTACCTTCATTTGCTTATGTGACATGCTTCAAGATGAGAAGAAACAACCTCAAACATTCATTATTAATTGGAAGTTGGAACACACAAAGTTTCAATCAAGGAAAAGTGAAAGTCATTAAAAATGAGATAGAATGCATAAAGATTTATATCCTATGGACTAATGAAAAGCAAATGATCTAAAATGGATTGGTATTGGTTATTTTGAATCAGATAATCATATGGTGTACTGTGTCAGGTATGACCAAGTAAAAAGGAGTGGCTTCACATTCATCAACAGAAATATTTATGCTGAAGCACAATGCTGCCAGAGATCTGTACCAAACTCTAAAAAACAAACTCAATGCCATTGAGTCTGATCTGACTCATAGCGACCCCTCCTTGGGTTTTCAAGGCAGTATCACTATGGAAGTATATTGCCTAGTCTTCCTTCTGAGGGGTGGCTGGTGGGTTTGAACTTCTAGCTTTCTGTTTAGCAGTAAAATACTTTAAATACTATTCCAACTGAGCTCCCAATATCCATACACCTACAAGGAAAATCAGTTAATAAAACTTGAAATTTACACACTGATCATTAATGCCAAAGATGAAAAAATTGAAGATTTTCACCAACTTCTGCAGTCTGGAATTGATCAAACATACATTCAAGACACATTGCTATTACTGGTGATTGGAATACCAACAAATGGAAAGCTGGAGAAAAGAAGGATTGGTAGCTGGAAAAAATGGCCTCGGTTATAAAAAGGGCATTGGAAATCATGAGAAAGAATTTTGCAAGCCCAGTGACATATTCATTGCAAATTCCTTTATTCAACAACATAAATAACAACTATTCATGTGGACCTCATTCAATAAAGTCAATTGAATCATATCGACTACATCTGTGGATAGTTATTAGGCTGAAGAAGGCCAAGGGCCAAATATGGAACAGACCATCAATTACTCATATGAAAGTTCAAGTTGAAGCTGAAACAAATTAAAAGGATAACACTGAGTCTATCCCATTGAATACTAATGACTAAAGACCAAAGGGGTCTTGGTATGACATCAAGAAATTTATACAAGAAGAAAACAAAAGGTCATTAACAAGACAGGAAAAAAAGAAAAGCGCAAAATGGATGTCAGGAGAAACTTTGAAACTTGATCTTGAATGAAAGAAATGATGTAAAAGAGCTGGACAGAAGATTTCGACATGTATCTTGAAAAGAGAAAGTAAACTATAATGAAATACACAAAGGTCTGGAGTTGGAAAAACAAAAGGAAAGCACATGCTCAGCATTTTGTAAGCAGAAAGAATTAGAACTAAAGAAAAAGTTCAAGCAATATTGAAGGATTCATTGGGCAAAATATTACAGATCTCACTGGATAGGTGGACTTCAGCAGATGCAGTACACAGGAAGCAAATCTATTATGTTTATGGAAAGAGATGATGGAGAAGCTCTACATCATCAGTCAGAAAAAAGGCAGTGGCTGACTGCAGAACAGATCGTCAGTTACTCACATGCAATTTCAAGTTGAACATGAACAAAATTGAAACAATTCCAGAGAACAAAAGCACAACCTTGAATATAACCTCTCTGAATTTAGATACCATCTCAAAAATCGACTTGAAGCATTGACCATTAATGACTGTAGACCAGATGAGTAGTTGGATGATATCATGAATGAGGGAAGCATAGGGTCATTAAAATAGAGGAAAGAAAGAAAAGACCAAAACAGATGTCAGAAGAGACTGAAATTTTCTGTTCAATGTAGAGTAGCTAAAGAGAACTGAAGAAATGATGAAGTAAAAAAGATAAACAGAAGTGGCTCAAAAATACAAAGTAAAATATTATTACGATGTGCACAAAAGCCTGGAGTTAGAAAACTAAAAGTGAAAAACATACTTAGCATTTTTCAAAATTAAAGATCTGAAGAAAAAAAAAAAAAAAAAAATCAAACCCTGAGTTGCAATATTGAAGGATTCTATGGGAAAAATTTGAATGTTGAAGAAAACATCAAAAGACGATGGAAGGAATACACAGGTACTGTACCAAAGGATTTGAGTGACACTGAACCACTTCAGGATGTAGCATATGACCAAGAATGATGGTTTGAAGGAAGAAATCCATGATGCACTGAAGACATTGGTGAAAACAAGACTCAGGGAATTGACAAAATGCAGTTAAGATGTTTCAATAAACCAATACAACCCTGGGAGCACTCACTTGTTCTATGCTAAGAAATTAGGAAGATGGCTACTTGGCCAATCAACTGGAAGAGATCCAGATTTATGCCCTTTCCTAAGAAAATTATCCAATGGAATGTGGAAAGTTGGAATCGGCTCGATGACAGTGGGTTTGTTTATTTGGTTTATCATTAACATCACATGCAAGTAAAAATATGTTGAAGATAGTTCAAAAATAATTGTAGCAGTACTTCAAAAGGGAATGGCCAGAAATTCAAGATGGATTCAGAAGATGACATGGAACAAGGGATACTTGTGTTTTAATAACTGTGGATTACAACAAATATTGGATAACATATTGGAAAGAATAGAAATTCTACAACACAATTGTGCTCGTGCAGATCCTGTACATAGATCAAGAGGCATTTGTCAAAAAGAAAATGAGATACTTTGTTGTTTAAAATCAAGAAAAATTTGCATCAAAGTCTGATTAAATTCACATTTCTGATTTATTGGGGAATAGGTCTGAATGTACAGAATTAAAAAAAAAAATGTAATGAGAACCTTGAATCTGTGTACCCTTGAGTATATATCATGGGACAGATGGTGTGAGATTTTTTTCTTAAAATAATTCAGGAAAAAACAAGCTTATAATCAGCTTTACCATAGTCATAAAATTTAATGTTGGAGTATGTGAATAAGAATATAATATGCATTATTTTTCATTATTTGAATCAAAATCACAAGTACATTTCACAGTAAGAATTCTCTGTGAATAAAGCAAGATATGTGAGTTACTCAAAGCAATCTCTATTTATCATGGAACACTCCTCCTCTGATGTTGTCAGAGGGTATCCCCTTAGTATGTAGCTCCATATCTCTTTCAGGTAAAAATGCTTTTTGTTTCTTGCACCCATATTTTAAGGAAAGTCTCATCATATCTATATACTGCTTATTGTACTGAGAATTTCTTCATGCTTTCTAGAAAGATAATGGATTTGTAATCTGCTCATTAATATCTCTGTTACTTTCAATCTTGCAGTTATTTAGTGTGCTGTGTTCACTTCATTAATAAAAGAACAGAGAGAACACTAATAATATGAGCTCAGATTTAATGTGAAGAATGATAACTATATGTATGTGTGTGTGTATATAAATATATGTGTGTGTGTGTGTGTGTGTGTGTGTGTGTGTATATATATATATATATATATATATATATGGGTTTGGTTTGGGGTTTTATATTCTTTAGTGACTGATTACCATCTGTATATTTTTTCTCTATTGTATGATATTACTATATGTAATTTTTTTAAATTTAAGTTTTTACTTTATTAGTCTATTTATGTTTGTGGAGTAATGAAATTTTACCATAAATTTGGTGGAAAGCATGAGAATCAAGTATGTTTTAATTGAATCAAGTATGTTTTAATTGATATACACAGTATACTAATTGATATATACAGTATGAATAACAATACAGATCACCTATATCATTCCATTATAACCAACTATAGAGCAGGAATTAGCAAAGTTTAGCTTGTGAGTCAAATTTAGTCCACTTCTCATTTTTATTCAAAGTGAAAATATATTTCACATTTTCAAATGGCTAAAAAATGAAAGAAAATACTTTTTGTCACATTTGAAAATTATATAAAATTCAAATTTCAATACCCATAATATATTATTGGAATACCAAAACAAACCAGTTGCTATTGACTTGAATTTTCAACTCATGCAATGCCATGTGTGTCAGAGAAGAGCTGCTCTCCACAGGATTTTCCTGATTGTGACCTTTCAGAAGTAGGTAACTAGGCTTTTCTTTCAAGAAGCCTTGATGGATTCAAACCACCAGTCGTTTGGTTAATGTTGTTATTGTTGTGTGCCGTTGAGTTGGACCCGACTCATAGCGACACCTCCTTGGGTTTCCCAGGCGGTATCACTATGGAAGTAGATTGCCCAACCTTCCTTCCAAGGAGTGGCTGGTGGGTTTGAACTGCCAACCATCTGGTTAGCAGTCAAGTGCCTTAGGCACCACACTACCAGAGCTCCTTGTTAATAGTGGAATCCTTATATAGTAGCCATGCTTCTTTGTTTAGGTATTGTCTGTAGTTATGCTGTAGCTACAATGGCAGAGTTGAGTAGTTATGACAATGATCAGGACATGTCTTCACACATCTCGCCTCCAGGTTTCTAATCCACATATTTTACCTCTTACCTAGACCCTGTTTAGCCCATATCCAATGACCATAGGCATTCTTGATTCTTCTTTGATCTCTCAGCACAGCAGAATAATCCAGAAATCCCTCCTACTGGAACTGTGGGTGTTTTCTTATTCCACCACCCTTGCTGCCTTCCTCTGGCTACTTACTACCTCATGTCTGGCTACATCCGACTCCAATTACACTATTATTATTATTATATATTATCATTGTTTGAATACTGTCAATAAAATATTGGTACATTTATATCCTCTCCTGTTACATCTAAATCCTTGATATTGCTTTTTGGCTCAACAAACCGAAAAACCAAACCCACTGCCATTGAGTCAATTCTGACTGACAATAACCCTCGCTGGGTTTCCAAGTTTTAACATCTTTACAGAAGTAAATTGCTTTATCTTCATCCCACAGTGTAGCTGAGGGGTTTGAAGCATGACCTCCAGGTTAGCAGCCAAATGCCTTACCCACTAAGCCCCCAGAGCTCCTTTTGGCTCACAAGTACACAATATTTACTATCTGACTTCTCACAGAAAAAAGTAGGCTGACCCATGGTATAGACTGCAGGATCCATGTAAGTATGCAGACTTGTTTTAATTCCTAATACAGCTCTGGTAACATAGTGCCTAAGGCACTTGACTGCTAACTAGAAGGCTGGTGGTTCAAACCCACCAGCCACTCCTAAGAAGGAAGGTTGGGCAATCTACTTCTGTAGTGATACCACCTCGGAAACCCAAGGATGGATCACTATGAGTCCGGTCCGACTTGATGGTACCTAACAACATCAACAACAATAACAGTTATACAGCATATGACTACACAAGAAATCATAGTACATATTAAATTAATTATTAAGTGGATTAATAATAGAAAGATTTTCTTTTCCAGGAGTTTTGTGTAACTGCCCTAGTCTTTTTTTTTTTTTTTTTTAATTTTCCCTATCACCAATTTATTAAAGTGTCAGCCAGCTTACCACTTCTGTGAATCATTCTCAACTCATTTCAATTAACTATGATCTCATTAATGAATATCATTTTGTTTAACATTTGACAGTAATTCGCATATTTTCTTGATAGCAGATATATAATTTTCTTCAATAATAAATTATTACCTTACCTATTACTTGTTGTGGGCAATTACTACATCCCTTGAGAGGTAAGGTTCTCCACAATGACTTACATTGTATTATGAATGAGGTAAATGTTCACTACATGTCTGTGGGACTGAGTGAGTGACTGAGTGAAGGAATTGTCTTCACAAATGGAAAGCTAAATTTTAGCAAAGCAAAGTATATGTCATTATTCAAAAGTGAGTTTTAATGAACCTGCAATTCAATGACACTCAGAAAATTTTAGAATGCACTATATGACATTTACTAAAAAGAAAATAAGTAAATCAATTAATAAAACTTATTTGTATAAATATGCTTTAAAAATAAGCATACCAATATAAAGATTTGATATATACGTTTTTATTCACCAATTGATTTCCAATAAAACTTAGAAGAGATATGAAAAAAAATTACAAATTTATTAAGAGTAAGAAATGATAAGAATTTGCATGACTCAAAAAGAGAAACATTTAATCACTTTATTTATATTCTGCATGGTAACACATTTAAACATTTGTAAAAGTTTCAGTAGATACTTGTACAAGCATTTTTCCTGGAAAAATAGTTATATTAAATTAAGAAGACATTCTTTAATTTTCACATTCAAACAGCCGAAGTAATTCTAAGAATTCTGTACATAAGAATTCTTAATAAAAAAAACATAACTATAAAATACTTCTTTTGCAAAATAACAGATATAATATGTAATGTCCCTTATTTTATGTTCCTCTCTTAAAAGGAGAAATTATAAATGTATCCTTGCTCAGAATATTATTTAAATACATAAGATCTCATTCACTTAAATACATTTAATAATTTGCTATTGGGACATAGAAGGAAATTGTATACTGAAAGATTTCTGAAAGCTTGAAGCTCTGAAAGCTTTTCCCTAAAAAGAAATTAAAGAATTTAGATGAAGCCTCTCAGAACTCTCATTTTTAAATATGAATTACTTTCAGTTGCATACTCTTCAATCAGTGTAAGCATATTCTTAATTAATAAATATGTAGACATAACAGGCTGACTAGGGCCATAATGTGAAAATGATGCATTATTGTATATAATGTTTTAATTTCAAAATCTGTTCTCTTGCAAGTGCTCGCAGAGATGGAAGAGACATTATTGAATATATATTTGCATATTCCAGCTTTTAAATGAAAATTAAGTTGAAATAACTTCTAGATTATTTAATTCAAACTTACTTTTATGTTAACATAGCCATACTAATAAATTATGTGTACATGTATATTTTACATAAAGATGAAATTTTGTTGTTTATTTAAATGTTTAAGAAAAAGACTATAGATGGAGTTTTGTGGAATAAGTTACATGGGTAGAAGAACAATACAAAAAAAAGTTTATAAAATATTTTACACTTTTGATTTTCATTTCCTCTTCTGTTCCTTCCTCTTTTATTTACTGTGCCTTACTGTCCCAATCACTATTCAATATATTTCTTCACTTCTTTTTTCCCCCTTTCTTGTTCTGTCAGTTTATTCTGCCCTATATCATGGGAGAGAGTAATAGAAACTGATATTGTATATTCAGTCTATTTATGTTTCTTTGCACAAATAAAATTTATTCCCCATAGAGCCACTATAATTTTGAATATGTTTTACTTAGTTGATACATACCATTAATGTGTTGTTATGTTGTTGTTATGTACCGTCTAGTCGGCCCCGACTCATAGCGACTCCTTCTTGGGTTTCTGAGGCAGTATCACTATGGAAGTAGATTGCCCAACCTTCCTTCTGAGGAGTGGCTGGTGGGTTTGAACCACCAGCCCTCTAGTTAGCAGTCAAGTGCCTTAGGCATATGCTACCAGTGTTCTTACCATGAATTTAGATGCTTGATTAACTAAGTTTTTCGATGTTGACAACAGCATCATGCCATTAAGTGAGCTCCAACTCATAGTGACCCTATGTAGAACAGAAGACTGCCCTGTCCTGTGCCAGCCTTATGATCCTTGCTATACCTGACCCCATCACTGAAGCCACTGTGTCAATCCATGTGTTTGAGGGCCTTCCCCTTTTTCACTGACACTCCAACTTTACCAAGCATGATATCTATGGAAATTTAGGTTATATGTTAACTTGCTTGTCTGGGTCTTCCTTTTTTTTTTTTTTTTTTTTTTTTTTTT
>NW_006921938.1:1353866-1372859 GCF_000298275.1 Orycteropus afer afer
TTTTTTTTTTTTTTTTTGAGTGTTTGGGTAGCTGGTGGTATTTATTCCCATGATGATACTGGCAATCAACTCCATAGTGGAATCTTCTGTGAGCAGCTAAATAGCTGCTTTAGGTATATGGTCTGCTTCCAGTATACAAGGAGGTGCTTTGAGAATGGTCTACAGGTTTTTAGCATGCTTGAACCCTGCGCGTAGCCAAGTTCAGCAGCCTGCCATACCCTGCAAATCTTAGGACTCTTTATGGACTTGAATTAGTGTCCTGTTGTGTTGTTTGGTAATATCGGGACTGCCTTTTTACTTGTTGACCTTGTGTTTGTCAGCCTCAGCATCCAGCAGCTACCTGAGTGAAGAAAAGCCTGCAGCTTCAGTGGGCCAGGTACAGGAGGCAGAGCTGAAGCCAAAGGTTGAGGCCTTTTCACCCAACCCCTAGAGCCTAGAACTTTTAATTCAGAGTTGTACACTCCAAAAACTGTAAGAATAAACTCCCATTTGTTCAAGTCATCCCCTTTGTGGTATCTTCTGTTAGAGTGGCACTATGTAACCAAAATAATATCCTTCTCCAGGGGATGGTACCTTCTGACAACATGACCAAAGTGAGAAGAATAGTGAGATGAAGTCTGGCTATTCTCACTTCCAAGGAGCACTCTAGCTGCACTTCTTCCAGCATGGATTTGTTAGTTCTTTTGGAAGTTCATGGTATTTTCAATATTCTTCACTAACACCACAACTCAAAAACATCAACTCTTTTTCCATATTCCTTATTCACTGTCCAGCTTTCATATGCATATGAGGTGATTGAAAACACTGTGGCTTGGGTTAGGCACACCTTAGTTTTCAGAGAGGCATCTTTGCTCTTCAGCACTTTAAAGAGGTCTTTTGCAGCAAACTTGTCCAGTGCAATTTGTTTGATTTCTTGACTGCTGCAGATTGTATCCTAATAATTACTAAAAATATGTACCAGAAAGCAATTTAGTAACTAGTATTACACTTGACCAATTATGATAGATAAATGATAGATAGAGAGATAGATAGAAGACAGATGGTTGCCATTGAGTCACTTCTAGCTCATGTTGACCTTATGTAAAACAGCACAAAATAATGCCCAGTCTTGTTGTTCTCATGATTACCAGCATATTTGACTCTGACATTGCAGCTATTGTCCCAATTCTTCTCACCAATGGTATCCCTCACCCTCACTGACCCTCTAATTTCCTATACAGTGATTGATCCCAGCTGATAATGTATATAAAGAAAATGAGCCACACAATGTTCTATTGTGATGGAGAAGGTTTACCTTGGTTTAACTTTAGAAGTGTGTCATCAGACCTTTCTTCCTAGTGAGTCTTAGTCTGGCAGCTTTCTTAAAATCTTTCCATCATGGGTGACCTTGTTGGTATTTGGACTACCAATGGTATAGTGTTCAGCATCACAGGAACATGCAAGCCACCACAGTGTGGCAAATGGTAGCCACCTACAATCAAACAATTAGACAAAACTACAAAATGACAGATCTTAGATTATAAAATAAGATGTGATCATGAGAGAGGGAAAAGTAACAAGTTAAGTTCAACAATAACCTCAGAATTCTGACTGAGCTCTTATACTAGGTCAAATTGACAGATTTGTAGTAATACTATAATTACAAAACCAATTGAGTAGTTACAGTCAGAGGTAAGAAGTCGGGAAGGCAGAGAAGCCTGGGTTTTCAGGGCACACTAGAACAGAAGGACACACTTGTTCTAGTTCTAGACAAAGGACTAGTGAAATCTATTGGGATTCCATTGAATTGTTGGCTGAATATTGAGCTGCTGGTGTCTAGGAAAATGTTTAATGAGGATGAGCAAATAACATATAGCAAGCAATTGTGAATGCACAATTCCAAGAGTTTATACAAGCTAAGGACCTATTCAAGTGCCCAAAAAAATGAAGAGAACTCATTAAAACCCTGGGTGTTCATGAGACACCAGAAGAATCAAACTTTAGTAGAAGAAATATAATAGTCCTATAGAAAAATAGTACTTTTTTACTAAAAAATAATGAAAACAAGATACCAAAAAAAAAAAAAAAAAACTGTTTTGGAGGTAAGTTAACTGTGTGCCAATACAAAATTCAACAGTACAAAAAGACAATAATACGCAAGCACACTAGGAGGTAACATTATCTATTTCAAGTATTCAATAAAAACTTGAAAAACATGAAAGGAAGAAAGAAAATGTGACTAGTAACCAGGAAAAAATATTAACAATAGCAAAAAAATCAGGTACCAAAATAATGATGGAATTAGCAGATAAAGACTGTAACATAATTATTCCACATATGTTAAATATGCTAAAGTAAAAAAACAATCTCAACAGAAGGTATGTAAAATATATTAAAAATGTAACTTCTATAGATGCAAAGCATCCTATCACACACAAAATGTGTCCTTTTTGGATTAACAAAATTAGAATTTGCAGAAGAACAGATGTGTGAACTTGTTGCAAACATAGAAAATAGAAGTATCAAAACTGAAGACCAAACCAAAAAAGATGGAAAGAAAGAAACGAGGAACAGAGACTCAGCTGATTGTGAAACAGCATTGGTACACATATGTGGCATCCTGGAAAAAAGACAGGGGGCAATTTTTTGTAGAAGTAACAGTAAATGTTTTTGTTTTTCAAAATTTGTTTTAAATCATAAACAAACATAACCCAAAACTGAAGGAATTACAGAAAAGATCAACACAAGACATACGACTCCAAGAGACATCAGATTAAAACTGGTGACAATAAGTGCAGAAGTTCAAGCCAGAAATTATGTTCAGAAAAGTATATTTCAGAAATAACGGTGAAATAAGGTTTTCAGTGGCCAATTTTTGGACTCAAACATGGCAATATTTGCACAGGACCAGGCAGAGTTTGTTCTCTTGTACAAAGGGTCGCTATGAGTTGAAATTCACTCGCGTGCACCTGACAAGAAAAAGAACAATGAAATAAATGCATTTTAAGAAAAAAAAAAAATCTGGGAAATACCATTCCACTAGTTTTGCATTATCTGAAAAGTTGAGAACAAATTCTGTAGATTAAAGGAAAATGACATCAGATTAAAATTGAATTATGCACAGAAGGAAAAAGAAAAATGAGGATAAGTAAATACAAAATTTTTATTCTCACTGTTCAATTTTTAAAGGAAAATTGAGAATTAAAAATAAAAAAAAAGACATTTTATAGCTTATAACATATATTTCCACCATTTTCAGTCAATTACAGAGTTCTGGTGGCATAGTGGATAAGGCATTTGGCTGCTAACCAGAAGCTCAACAGTTCAAACCCTCCAACCACTCTATGGAAGGGAGATGAGGTGATCTACTTCTGTAAAGATTAACAGACTCAGAAACCCAATGGGGGTTGTTAGGCGTAGGACTCAACTAGATGGCAGTGAGTTTGGAGTTTTGGAGTTTTTTTCTGTCAATTGGCCATACTATATTGGCTTGCAGGAGCTCTGGTAGCATAGTGGATAAAGCACTTGACTGCTAACCAGAAGGCTGGTGGTTCAAACCCACCAGCCACTCCTTGGAAGGAAGGTTGGGCAATCCTACTTCAGTAGTGATACTGCCTGGGAAACCCAAGGAGTGGTTGCTATGAGTCGGGGCTGACTCGACAGCACATAACAACAACAACAACATATTGGCTTGCATATGCTGTAATGCTGGGAGTTATGCCACAAGTATCTAAAATATCAGCAGAGTCACCTAGGGTTTGCAGGTTTCAGAAGAACTTCTAGAGTAAGACAGACTAGAAAGGAGAACCTGGCTACCTACTTCTAAAAAATGGTCAGTGAGAAACTTATGAATAGCTGTGAAACATTTTTGATATAATGCTGAATGATGAGCCCCTCAGGTTGGAAGGCACTCAAAATATTCCTGGGGAAGAGTTACCTCCAGAATGTATAGTTGACCCTAATGATGTAGATAGAGAAAGCTTTCAAGACCTTCATTTTTTGACTTGGCACAACTCAAAATGAAAAGAAACAGCTCAAACATACATTAATAATTGGAACATTGAATGTATGAAAAAATTAGAGGTTATAAAAAATGAAATGGAGAACATATAGAGTAATATCCAAGGCATTAGTGAACTAATAAGTACTGCTATGGGCCATTATGAATCAGACAATAGTATGGTCTACCACATTGGCAATGACAAACTGAAGAGGAAAAGTATTACATTCATCAACAAAATAATATTCCAAATCTATCCTGAAGGACTAAATTGTTAGTGCTAGATGATATCTATATGACTACAAGGAAGGCCAGCTAATGTGACTGTTATTTAAATTTACATACAAACCACTAAAGACAAAGATGAAGAAATTACGGATTTTTAAAAATTTCTTCAGTCTGAAATTGATCAAACATGCAATCAAGATACATTGACATTACTGGTGATTGAAATGTGAAAGATGGAAACCAAGAAGAATGACAGTTAGCTGAGAAATATGGACTTAGTGATAGAACTGACCTTGGAGATTGCATGATAGAATTTTGAAAGATCAATGACTTATTCATTACAAATATCTACTTTTCAATGACAGAAGTGCTGACTATACACATAAACCTCACTAGATGAAATATACAGGAATTGAATCAACTACATCTGACAACAGAGAAGCTCAATATCATCAATCAGAAAAAGGCAACCTATACAACTATGAGACCAGAAGAACTAGATGGTGCCCAGCTACCACTGCCATCCACTTGGAAGGGATGTAGGAGATCCTGCATAAAGAGGGAGAACAATGTGGTACAAAACTCAAAATCATTTGGAGGCAAAAAAAAAAAAAAAAAAAGAAGGTGGGGACCAGGTTTGCTGGTCCAATAGAGCCTGGTGGAACCACTGAGACTATGGCCCCTAGCTACCCTTCAGTTCTGGAATTGAACATAGAACAAGAGACAGTCATTTGAACAGAACAAAGGGATATGGTGTGGCATAAAATCAGAAAAGGTTTGAAACAGGATTGTGTCCTTTTACCACACTTATTCAACTTATATGCTGAGCAAATAATCTCATAGCTGGACTATATGAAGAAGAACATGACATCAGTATTGTGGGAGGATTCATTAGCAATATGCAGATCACACAGCCTTATACGCTGAAAGCTAAGAGGGCTTTGAAGCACTTATTGATGAAGCTCAAAGACTAGAGCCTTCAGTATGGATTATAACTCAACATTAAAAAAAAATCCTCATAACGGGACCAATAAACAACATCATATTAATGGAGAAAAAAAAAAATTGAATTTGTCAATGATTTTATCTTACTTGGATGCACAATCAAAACACATGGCATCAGCTGTCGAGAAAGCAAGTGATATATTCCATTGGGCAAATCTGCTGGAAAAGACCTTTCAAAGAGTTGAAAAAGAAAATATTTCACTTTATGGATTAAGGTGCACCTAAGCCAAGCCATGGTCCTTTCAATTGTTTCATAAGCATGTGAAAGCTGAACCATTCCTTCTTGAGGAAGACTTCAGAAGAGTTGATGCCTTTGACTTACTGTCCTGATAAAAAGCATACACTGTACTGTTGTTGTTGTTATGTGCCATCGAGTCAACCCTGACTCATAGTGACCTGTCCTTGGGTTTCCAAGGCAGTATCACTACAGAAGTAAGATTGCCCAACCTTCCTTCCAAGGAATGGCTGGTGGGTTTGAACCACAAGGCTTCTGGTTATCAGTCAAGTGCCTTAGGCACTATGCTACCAGAGCTCCACACTTGAAAAACAAAAAACACTTCTCAGAAGAAGTACAGCCAGAATGCTCCTTAGTAGTGAGGATGATTAAACTTCACATCATGTTCTTTTGACATATTATCAGGAGGGATCAATCCTTGGAGAACCCCATCATGTTTAGTAAAGTAAAACATCAGCAATAAAGAGGAAAATCCTCAATGAAATGGACTGAAATATTGGTTGCAACAATGCACAAATGTATAGCATTGTGAGATTTGTGCAGGACCTGGCAGTGTTGTTGCTTTGTTTTACATAGGGTTGCTATGTGTTGGAACCATCTTGATAGCACCTAACAATAACAACAACCAAAAAATGTTTATATCAGATGAAATCCTACATCTGATGGAGCACAAAGCATGCATGGGATAGTATATAAGAACATCAGTGAAACACATTCAAATATAAAATGATATATTTTTTAATTGTAGACTATGACAAGTTAAAAATTATCATTGTAAACTTTAGGGAATTCACTAACATAACACACGCACACACACACACACACACACACACACAAAGAAAAAAAAAAGTAGAGCTAATAAGACCAAAACAAAACACAAATCTGTTGAATTTGAGTCTGTTCTGACTAATGAGGACACCCTATGTTAGACTCAAGCTAACCCCTAGGACAGCACTTTCAATAGAAACTGTATTGCAGGCCTTTCTCTCATAGTGCTACTGAATGGATCAAAGTATCAAACTGTAAGTCAATAGACACTTCCAAATCACAGTACCACCCTGGGACCTAATAAGACAAGTTGTTCTTTTTAGGTGTCATCAAGTTGTCGTCAACTCATAGTGACCTTAAGTACAACAGAACATGTGCCAGCCTCACATCCCTGCTATACCTCGGTCCATCATTTCAATCACTGTGTCAGTTCATCTTGTTGAAGGCCTCCCCCATTTCCGTTGACCCTCCACTTTACTAAGCATGATATCCTTCCCCAGAGAATGGTCCCTTCTGACAGTATGACCAAAGTAGTTGAGACAAAGTCTGACCATTCTCGCCTCCAAAGAAGCATTCGGGCTGTACTTCCTCCAGGACAGATTTGTTAATTCTTTTAGCAGTCCATGGTATTCTCAATATTCCTCGCCAACACCACAATTCAAAAGCATGAACTCTTCTTCGGTCTTCCTTATTCATTGCCCAGCTCTCACATGCATATGTGGTGACTGAAAATGCCATGGCTTGGTTTAGGCTCACCTTAGTTTTCAAGGAGATATTTTTGTTCTTCATCACTTGGAACAGGTCTTTTGCAGCAGATTTGCCCAATGCAATGCATCATCTGATGTCCTGACTGCTGCATCCATTGCTGTTGATTATAAAATTAAGTAATATAAAGTCTTAGGCAACTTCAACCTTTTCTCCATTTATCATGATGCTGCTGTGGGTCCAGTTGTGAGGATTTTTGTTGTCTTTATATTGAGGTGTAATCCATATAGCGGATTGTAGTCTTCAGTCTTCATCAGTAAGTTTTTCAAGTCATTCTCACTTTCAGCAAACAAAATTGAATCATCTATGTATCACAGATTGTTAATGAGTATTTCTCCAAACCTGGTGCCATATTCTTCTTCATATAGTCCACATTCTCAGATTATTTGCTCCACATACAAATTGAATAAGGAGAGTGAAAGAATACAACACTGACACACTACCTCCTGATTTGAAACCATGCAGTATTCCCGTGTTCTGCTTGAATGGCAGCCTCCTGGTCTACAAACAGGTAGGTTCCTCATGAGTACAATTAAGTATTCTGGAATTCCCATTCTTCTCAATGCTTTCCATAACTTGTCATGATCAACACAATCAAATGCTTTTGCACAGTCAATAAAACATAAGTAAGCGTCTTTCTGATATTCTTTATTTTCAGCTAAGATCCATCTGACATCAGCTATGGTATACCTTTTTCCATGTACTCTTCTAAATCCAGCTTGCAGTTCTGGAAGTTTTCTGTCAATAAACTGCTGCAACCATTTTTGAATTATCTTCAGTAAAATTTTACTTGAATGTGATATTAATGGTATTGTTTGATAATTTCCACATTCTGTGGGATCACCTTCCTTTGGAATGGGTACAAATATGGATCTCTTTTAGTTAATTGTCCAGGTAGCTGTCTTCCAAATCTCGTGGCATAGATGAGTGAGTGCCTCCAGCCTGGCATCCATTTGTTGAAACACCTCAATAGGTATTCCTTCCTTTCCTGAAGCCTTGTTTTTTTGCCAATTCCTTCACTGCAGCTTCAACTTCTTCCTTCAATACTATCAGTTCTTGATCATATGTCATGTCCTGAAATGGATCAACATCGACCAGTTCTTTTTGGTACAATGACTCTGTGTATTCCTTTCATCTTTTTTAGATGCTTCCTTCATCATTCAATATATTGCCCATAGAATCTTTCAATATTGCAACTCAGGGCTTTTTTTTTTTTTTTTTTTCCTCAGTATGTTCAGCTTGAGGAATGCTGAGCATGTTCTTCCCTTTTGGTTTTCAATCCCAGGTCTTTGCATATTTTGTTATAATAATTGACTGTGTCTTCTTGAGGTACTCTTTGAGATCTTCTGTTCAGCTATTTTATTTTGTCATTTCTTTTGTTTGCTTTAGCTACTCTCCATTCAACGGCAAGTTCCAGAGTATCTTCTGACATTCATTTTGGTCTTTTCTTTCTTGCCTGTCATTTTAATGACTCATTTCTTTCTTCATGGATGATGTTCCTGATGTCCTCCCTCAATTCCTTTGGTTTCTGGTTATTGGTGTTCAATGCATCACATCTATTATTTAGATGGTCTCTAAATTCTGGGGGTGGGTGCTATATAACCAAGGTCATATCTTCATTCTCACGGACTTGTTTTAATTGTTTTCAGCTTCAACTTGAACTGGCATATGAGCAATTGATGACGTGTTCCACAATCAGCTTGTAGCCTTGTTTTGGCTAAAGATATTGAGCTTCTCCATCACCAGTTGCCACAGAGGTAGTCAATCTCATTCCTGTGTGCTCTATGTGGCAAAGTCCATGTGTACAGCCACCATTTGTGTCATTAAAAAACATGTTTTCATTGAATAAATCTTTGGTCTTCCCAAATTCTATCAGTCAGTCTTCAGCTTTATTTCTATCACCAAAGCCATATTTTCCAATGACCGGTGATTCTTCGTTTCCAACTTTTACATTCCAGTCACCAGGGATAATTAACACATATTGATTCCATATTTGGTCAATTTCAGACTGCACAAACTGGTAAGAATAGTCAATTTCATCTGGATTTTGTAGTTGGTGCATAAATTTGAATACTATTATTATTAAATTAATTACAGATTGAATATATTAATATTAGACAAGTTCACATGAGTTTAGGGCAACAAGTATTACTAGGAATAAAAAAAATATTTCTTAATGATAATGACAATGAAATATTTTGTAACGATAGATAATGATGTCAAATTAATAAGACACTGCAATGCTAGATATGTATGCATTTGTCTACAGAGTTTCACAATACATCAAACAAAAAGTGACATAATTGAAAGGAGAACAAGACAAATTTTCAATTATACTTTGAGATTTTATTTCTTTGTAATTGGTAATACAAAGAGAAAAATAAGTTTGGATATAAAAGCCCTGAATAGCATGGTTGTCAACTCACTTAACCAACTTGACATTTATAAAACACTACCACCAGCAACTGAAAGTTTGACATTTTGAACCCAACAGTCACTCTGGAAAAAAGATGTAATGGTCTACCTCCCTAAAGATTACAGAACAAGAAACACTTTTGGACAGTTCTACTCTATCCTATAAAGTCACAGTGAGCCAGAATCTAGTCAATAAAATACAACAATAATGATAATAACCAGCAAAAACAGATATTCATTCTTTCCAGCTCTATGGCGAAGCCTCATGAAGAAAGACCATAAGCTGGACCACTGTTCATATAATTTCTTTTAGAAGGATTTGCACAAGGCTGGTCTCTATGAGGCAGAGTTTAAAGATATCCCAAATGTCCAACTTTTCCAAACTCTTATACCACTCCATCATTCCTAACGTTAACTTCTCTTCCTCCCCTCATTACTCTCTCTCCCATATTGGGTTCTGTAATTTGATTTGACTTCTCACAGAGCTCAATAACCACCAAGGAAATAGCTCACACAGTTGTGGAGGCTAGCAAGTGCTAAATCCATGAGTCAGGCACCAGTCTAGAGGATCTTCCTAACTCACTTGGTTGCAGGGTTTGATTAACTCAAGTCGGCAGGTTGGATGACTGTCTGCTGTCTCACAAGGTTAGAAAAACAGGTGAATCAGGTCAAAGACAGGATGCTGTCTTGAGTCCCAAGAACCAGAAGTCAAATGATGACAAGTGATATGCAGGAACCAGGGAAAGAGAGAAAAATTGCCAGAGAATTAATATATAATGGATGCAGACCACACCCACAAAGAAACTAAATGTGGTGACTTGAGTCACACTCTCTAGTAAGATGGTGACTCAAGATACATCCTACTGTAATCCTGCCTCACTAACATACCATAACCATAAGCTGGGATCTATAATATGTCACAAAATGGAAGACTTTGGCTAGAAGGACCATATTAAGTAATTCACTGCACTGTAAGACATGCCTAGCTCTTCTATCCATTGGACCTTTCACACTTGAAGGATTGACTTGCCCCTCCCAATCATATTACCAGTCCAAAGCAGTCATTAACTATTAGTCCTTCCATAAGACAAAGAATTCAAAGGGTGAGTTTACTCAGGAATGAACCATTCAAGTCTGGTACAGGTATTCATCTGATCTCAACTGTTCCTCTGAATATTTGTTTGTCTCATCTTCACCTTTTCTAATTTCTGATCAAATGTAACTGAGAGATTATTCCCTTTCTCTGAGTCTCTTTCTATGTACCACTAGGTTGTATTTCTTCCTCTGCATAAGGGATTTATTCATTCCTTTACCTTTAGCTTGTAGTGGTTAAGGCATTTGACTGCTAACCAGCAGGTTGGCAGTTCAAATCCACCATCCACTCCTCTGAAAGAAGACTGGGCAATCTACTTCTGTAATGATTTATCACCTTGGAAACCCGAAGAGGGTTGCTATGAATCTGAATTTACTAGATGGCAGTGAGTTTCGCTTTTGGTGATTTACCTTTAGCTATGATTACCTTTTCCTTCCATTTGTCATTTGTTTCTACACAAACTTTTCCACCTTGGGAAGGGGCATCATGTTTAGCTTCTATGCTTTTCCAGATTGCTTTTAGCAAGATGAGTCTAGCTAGTAGCTCCCCCTCAGTCCACTCCCATTCATGTTGAGTAGGGTTACATAGATACAACACTAGTGGGCTATCTCAACCACTAGGCAATAAGGAAGTATTCACTGTTAATCCCAATTTTTCCAGATGGAGAAAGAGTACAATCTATCTCATCAGGCCTGTGAGAATTCTGGCATACAGATTCAGGGGTATAGGTATAGTCTCTTGCTTAGGGATCATCCTTCTTCTGGCACCACAGCTGTATCCTTGATGCTTTGACCACAGTTTGCTGCAGAAATAAACAATTTCAGGGGATACAGGGAAAAATTGTACTGTGGTACCAATATTTTCCCCCACTCCTTCTTCCCCAAATCCCCCAGAGGAATGAAGGAATGTGTCCAGTGGTGATTGTTCCTCATATTAAGTGCAAGCATATACTCCTGAAGTTATGTGAACCAGCCCTTCATGTCTCTATCTCTCCCTGTTTTAGATAACAAATATTTCAACTGCCAATTCCAATTCTCTATCAAACCATTACTCTGAGAATGGTATAAAACATTATATGTCCATTTAATATGATGTTTCTTGGCCATTACTGCACTCTGTGTTCTGCAAAGTGTGTTCCTAGTTCTGAGGAACTATAATTTGGTTGTCCAAACTGTATATTTTGTTCCAATGTAGTTTTTGGCATTTGTGTCTGTCAAAGCCTAGACCAGAGTGTCTATTCCGATGAGGATCCCTTTATAGCCAACAGGTGCCAGTGGCATAACAGGTGCAATATAATCAATTTGCATGCTGTATTCAGAGCCTTTCTCCAAGGGAATATACCCCATAGCCATCTGCAACCTTGGTCTTTCTTGTTGACAAACAGAGAAATCCTTATTGGCAATTTGTGCCTCGGAAGGTGCAAGACAGATGTGTCTTTATTCAGTTCATCTCTGCACCTCGACATTCACTCATTTCATGGTCCTAATTGGTCACTTCAAGGAAGCATACTAACATGTCCATTTGCTGATTCAAATCACCTTTCAATATAATGAAAGGTTCTTCTGATGACCATCTCTTACGTGCCTTCTAAATTCCTATGGTGATTTCCAACAGTCCATGCACCTCATGGGTGTCCCCTTACTACTCCACGTTCCCATAATCCATTTCCCTGACCCAGGATTTTAGCCACTTCAGATGTATCAGTAAAATTCCAAACACATGGTCTCTCACCATTGTCCAATTCTTCCATTATGAATAGGAAGATAGGATGCAGAAAATTGAAGTGATCTGTTCTTACCTTCTTTAATCATGATCTTTCTATCTTCTTGTTTTTAATATAGCAGATTTCTACATCAAATATTGCTCATGTGCCCTGCAACTGCCAACTTTGAACAAAACAGTCTTCTGTTGGTCAGCAAAAAGTTCTTCATAGGACACTGTATGTGTGGCAGTGGGCTCTGACATCTTCTCAGGTGGTTCCAGAGTAGGACTAATGGGAAAAGAAACTACCTGCTCATGGATATGGTGGCTACCTCCTACAGTCCTCCAGTAGCTTGTTCTTATATGTACTATTTCCATGTTATTATGGAACTACTTTTGGTACTTCCTTCCTTAATAGAGTGTTTCTTTAATATCATCTAAGACATTTTGAGTATTTCAGGTCTCATGATGATTTTATTTCCTTCTGTCATTGAAGTAATCTCAATAAATACCTAATAGCAAGTGAATGATTGCCTTTCTAATGGCTTCTATAGTACTGCAGCATCTGGACATTTTTCAGTCCAGAATTCCAATGATCTTCATAAGATAACATTCTCTGGTTTTTACCACAAGCTCCTGGCTAGAAAAGCACATGTGGCAGAAACTTCCAAAATCATGTCTGAATGGGGATCAGGAGAACCTAAATGTGAGGAAAGTGATACTGCTTTCTGCTATTTAGACAGCCTGCTGTTGCTTGGCCCTCCACTGAAATGGAATTATCTTCTGAGCAGTTTTATAGATGGAAACACCAGACATGGAATATGCATTCTCCAAAATCCAAGTGACCAATCAAATTTTGGGCCTCCTGCTTAGTCTTGAGGATAGGTAGTGACAGCAACTTATTCCTGGTTGTCTGTGTAATGTCATGGTGGCTCCTGCCCAAGTTATCCTCATGAATTTTACCCTTTGGACAGGGAACTGACTTTTTATTGGATTTATTAACCAGCCTGTTTTGGTCATATGTATCACCACTGTTTTCAAACATTCCCTAGCCTATTTTTCCATGTTTGATATTAACCAAATATCATCAATGTAATGTATCATTACACTTATTATGTGCACCAAGTCCAAGTATTTTTAACCAAATCATAATGTAAACTGGTAATTAAAATAATACTGTGGTAGCACACTGAAAGAATATAGAGATCCTTTCCACAGGGAAACAAACATTTTTTGGCTTTTCCAAGATTGGGATTGAGAAAAAGACATTTGAAAGATTAATCACTGAGTACCAGTCCCAATTAGCCATCTGTATTTTGTGCACCATCAATTCCATGTCTGGAACAACTGAAACTACCAATTGCACTACTTTACTTACAACTTAAGAGACTATTGTCAGCATCCATCAGCAATACACCTTTCTCACAATCCATACAGGGCTCTTGTACACAGAATTTGTTGGCAACAACTCCATGTTTTAGTATGTCTTTAATCAAAGTAGTGATCTCCTTTTGTCCACCAGGTAACCTATATCATTTAAAATGAACAACCTTAGTGGGTTGAGACAATTTAAATTTTTCCCATTTATCATGTCCTGTCAGTACTGACTTCACAGTAGACTGATAGGCCTACAGTTTTACAACATCAGGTAGAAAGAGTGTTCCTCAACTAGATATAATTAATATTCATACCAGTAGTACATTCAGGTAAGGTAGATGCAACTACTTCATACAAGATCTGTTTAAATCTTTCAGTTCTCATCCAAATTTTCACCTTAGTCACATCAACTGTTGGAGCCCAATATATTCGTAGTCTAACTTTAGACCCCTTCAAGGTTTCATTGACAGGTTTTTGAATTAGAGTACATTGAGATCCTATGTCCAAGAGTCTCAAGAATGACTTTTCCTTACACTGGAGCCATTTTTCCCACAAATGGGCATATAGCCAAAATTCTTCCACTGGCAGCTGAACCAAAAGACTCTGGCACCGTCATCAATCCCTATCTTTATCAACTAGCTGAGACACAACATCAAATGACTCCAAGTAGGGCTTCCATCCCTCAACTCCTCCCAATTGGAGAGAATAGAACAGACTTGTTCAGGTCTCTTGAATGTTGAGGAACTAGCAGTAATTTATTGTAGTGTTGCTTTAGAAACTTCATCACAACTCATCAATCCACTATGTACATCTCATTTTTAAGTAATCATCTACAAATCTCCCTCCTGCTTGCATAAGTTCTTTTCCAATTATCTCTTCCATTCTTCTCTGAATCACTCTTATGTTTCTTGCATCTGTAAGACCCATGTGGAGAAGCTGTGCCAACCTATGGAACAAAACTTTGTGGATAGTTGCTTTGTTTCCCAGTAGTAAGTTTTCATGGGATGCTCCTGTAGAAGGAACTTCTTTAATTACCATATCTGCTACAACCTGTGTTGTTGTTGTTGTTGTTGTTATGTGCCATCGAGTTGGACTTGACTCATAGCGACCCCTCCTTGGGTTTCCAAGGCAGTATCACTATGGAAGTAGATTGCCCCATATTACTTCCAAGGAGTGGCTGGTGGGTTAGCAGCCTTCTGGTTAGCAGTCAAGTGCCTTAGGCATTATGCTACCAGAGCTCTGCTACAACCTGTAAAAGGGGCATAATTATTGGGTTAATATACTGATCACTATAAAGCCATTTTAGTATGTTTGCATAAGCGGCACATTAGCTGCTTCCTCTGGAATGTCCAAAGGAGTATATAGAAGAGGAGAGGGGCTGTTTCCCTTTTCAGTGTAAACAAATCTTACCACAACTTGTTCCTTTCCTTTAGGCTGGCAGTCTCTTTGGAGTTAACCTGTTGTGTAACTCGATCCTGTATCATCTTCATGACTTTTCCATAGTGAGTTATGGATCTTGCATTAACCCAAATATATTCTTAAATTCTGTAGCATACAAAACTGTTGCTTATACATTGAGGAAAAGGAAGATATAGAGAGGTGCATTGGAGATACAGACAACAAAGATGAACCCTTTGCACACAGAGTACTGCATTGTCAGTGCTAGCAAAAATTAATCTATGGGCGGATAGATAGGTGGACAGGTTGAATGATTAAGCATGTCTATGCAGGGAGGAGTGTGTCCATAACCATATGTAGGGTTGGCACACAATGCTTCTTACAAGTGTATTCATATGTTATGTAAAAAATTCCAGGTAGATAGTAGTATTGACAAGGGACAAAGTTGTCATCACTTCTTGGCCATAGCCAGCTACCCAGAGGGAGCAAGTAGTTGGATCTGTGTGCTTGGGACCATGGTCGCAGGGGACATCAAGCTCAATTGGCATAATATACTACATAAAAACATTGTTCTACACCTTACTTTGTCAAGTAGCAATTGGGATCTTAAAAGCTTGCAAGCAGCCATCTAGATGTGACAGTCTTTCCTCATCCAGAAAAAAGTAGAATTAAGAAAACAAAAGATCTTTGAAAACAATTAGTCCACCATGTGGTCCTCAGCTTATATGACTATGAGACCAGAAGAACTAGATGGTATCCGGCTACCACTGTCAACCACTCAGAGGAGGATCTCTGTAGGAGATCCTGGACAGAGTGGGAGAACAACGTGGAAAAAAACTCAAAATCACTGAAAAAAAAAAAAAGGACCAATTTTGTTGATCTGAAAGACCCTCATGGAACCACTGAGACAATGGCCCCTAGCTGCCCTTCAGGTCTGGAATTGAGCCCATTCCTGTGGCTTCCAGCCAAACAAAAGACAGGCATATGAGATGAACATTTACATTAGGTAGATACACTCCTTGGAGAGATCAATCATGGAAGAATAGAAAGTCTGTGCATGCACAGGGAGACAGCTTGGGGGCAGGAGTGGATGGGAGGGAAAGATACAGGGAGAAGATGGCTATGGGGAGGAAGTGGGAAAAGAGCTGTTGCGTTGTGGGAGAATGCAGTCAATGTCAAGAGGCAAAGTGTCTGTGAACTGCTATATGGAAGAAGAATTTGTTCCATAAACTTTCATCCAAATCGCAATAAATTTAAAAAAAAAAAAGAAAAAGAAAAAAACTCTTCTTTATGTGGTGAAGGTTAAAGATGTTCCAAATGTCCAACTTTTGCAAACTGCTATATTACTCCATCATCTCTAACATCAACTACTACTCCTTCCCTCAGTACCCTTCTTCCCATCTTAGGTTCTGTGATTTACTGTAATGTCTGACAGAACTCATGAACCACAAAAAAAATGCTTCACAGAGTTGTGGAAGCTGGCAAGTCCCCAAAGTGTGGGTCAGGCATCAGTCTGGGGGATTTTCTTATCTCACATGGTTTCATTTGCCAACAAATCCAAATCAGCAAATCAGACAACATGTTTCTGTCTCACAAGGCTGCAGAATCTGATGAAACAGGTAAGACTATAGGCTAACATCTTAATTCACAACAACTAGAGGTGAAATGATGAAACCAATTCAGGATCAAGAGCAAGAGAGAGAAATTTACCAGAGCATTCCTACATATTGGATTCAGATCATAGCCTCAAAGAAACTAAGAGTGGTGACTTGAGTTCATACTCTCTAGGAAGATGGTGAATCAAGAAACATCTTAGCCTAATATTGCCTCATTAACACACTAAAACCACAAACACAGAGACTAGAATTTATAATACTATAGCTATAATACTATGGTTAGAAGGGCCATATTAAGTAATTCATTGTGCCACAGCCACAAAATACATCTCAATAAATTGAAAAATACATATATTAATAAATAAATTTAATGAATGGCATTTTCTCTAATCATAAAGTATTGAGCTCTGGTAGTGTAGTGCCTAAGACACTTGACTGCTAACCAGAAGGCTGGCGGTTCAAACCCACCAGCCATTCCTCAAAAGGAAGTGGGGCAATCTACTTCCGTAGTGATACTGCCTCAGAAACCCAAGGAGGGGTCACTATGAGTCAGAAACAACTCGACGGCACATAACAACAACAACAACAACAACTCTAACAATAAGATTTTTGGAATATTCCACAAACACATGCTTCCATCAATGAATTAAGATTCCAGATAAACTACTTAGAAAAAAATAAAATAAAATATTGAATCCAAGGTAAAGAAATTAAAAAAAAAATGATAAAGATAAGAGAAAAATCAATGAAAATGAAAATATAAAACAGGAAATAAAAGTCAATAATAATGAGTTCTTTAAAAGACCAACAAAATAGTTAATTCCCTACCAATTTTCCAACAAGAGAAAGACAGAAGTAGAAAAAGAGAGAGACGAAAACTGAGCATTTAATAATCACTCTGATCGTGGTTCACTGTCATTTTTTAGCAACACTTCTCTTCCTCACTCACAGCATGGGTTTTTTTTCTCAAATTCAGTTGCTCCATCTCACACACCAGCACTAATGCATGGGATGTTGTACAGTCAGTTCTCATCAGTGGAGAGTTATGCTTTATTGCTTCCCACTGTGCTTCACTGCATCCTCAGTAATTTTCCTGTGGCTCCTTTCTTGCTTTAGTCTCACTTTCATCTCTCCGTGGTTTTGTACTGTTATCCACTCTTTTTTTCACACTGAAGCTAACTCAACTGCTAACTCAACTGTTTTAAGGATCTCTTAGGTGCCAATGGATTGAGTATAATGGAAAGCAACCTAAAGGTAATCTTTCACATTCATCCTTTAATGAGAAAATTAGCATAACTGTTACAGTCATAGATATTTCAATAAACAAAAGAACTCTTTAAAGTCTTGAAAACATGAAGATATCATTTTGAGGAGTAATGAAAACAGGGAAGAATCAATGCATTTAAATATACTATGAACTGTCAAAAGAACAAACAAATCTATCTTAGAAAAAGTATAGCAGCAAAGCCCATAAAAAGTGAAGATGGCAATAACTTCCTCTCCAGCACTTTGAACACATTATCCAAAGGGAAGGTGTCTAGAGAAGGACATCATGCTTGTTAAAGCAGAGGGTAGGTGAAAGAAAAGGAGAACCTCAACAAAATGGATAGACAAAGCTGCTGCTACAAGGCACTCAAACCTAGCAATGACTGTAAGGATGGTGCAAGACGGGAGAGCGTTTCATTCTGTGGGACATGGGATACATATGAATCAGAACCATTTTGATGACACCTCACAAAAACAACAATCTATTATATATATAAGCTCTGGTAGCATACTGCCTAAGGCATTTGATTGCTAACCAGAAGGCTGGCACCTCAAACCCACTGGACGCTCCTTGGAAGAAAGATGGGGCAATCTACTTCCATAGCGATACTGCCTCGGAAACCCAAGAAGGAGGGGTCGCTATGAGTTGGATCCGACTCGAGGGCACATAACAACATACACACACACACACACACACACATACACATATATTAAAAGGGAGTCCTTGGAAATTGTTAAGTGAGTGACCACTAGCCAAAAGATTTGTGGTTCGAACCCACCTAGAGACATTTCAGAAGACAGATCTGGAAATCTGGTTCCCAAAGCTCGCAGCCTTGAAAACATTACCAAGCACAGACCTACTTTGACACACAAGAGTTCACCATATGTCAGAATCAACTTGATGACAGCTAACAACAACAGTAAGAAGATATATTTATGTATATACAATTGTATACATATATATTAATATTCCAGAGAGCTCTGCTAGTGTAGTGGTTAAGGGATTTGGCTATTTGGCTGCTAAGCAAAAGGTGGTTTGAAACTAGAAGCTCCATGGAAGAAACATGAGGTAGTCTGCTTCTATAATGATTTACAACCTTGGAAACACAATGAGGATCACTATGAGTCAGAATCGACTTCATGACAG
>NW_006921938.1:1372959-1374058 GCF_000298275.1 Orycteropus afer afer
ATAAGCTCTGGTGTTATAGTGCCTAAGGCATTTGACTGCTAACCAGAAAGCTGGACTTTCAAATCCACCAGCCAGTACTTGAAAGGAAGTTTGGGCAATCTACTTCCATAGTGATACTGCCTCGGAAACCCAAGGGGTGTTAGCTATGAGTTGGATCTGACTTGATAGCAGTAGATTAATATATATACATTGTATAGGAATAATAATATATACGTACATTTATACATATAAAATATATTATTGTTGTTAGGTGCCATTGAGTAGGCTCCTACTCATAGCAATGGTGAGTACAACAAAATGAAAAGCTGCCCGGTCCTGTGCCAGCTTAACAATCCTTGCTATACCTGAGCCAATCATTGCAAGCACTGTATCAATCCATCTTGTTGAGAGCCTTCCCCTTTTTCGCTGACCCTCCACTTTATAAAGCATTGTATCCTTCTCCAAGAAATGGTCTTTTCTGACAACATGACCAAAATAGGTGAGACAAAGTCTAGCCATTGTACTTCTAAGAACCTTTCTGGCTGTACCTCTTCCAGGACAAATTTGTTAGTTCTTCTGCCAGTCCATGGAACTTTCAGGATTCTTCACAAACACTGCAAGTCAAAAGCATCAACTCTTCTTTGGTCAGCCTTACTCATTGTCCAGCTTTCACATGCATAAAAAGAGATTGAAAACACCATGGCTTGGGTTAGGTGCTACTTAGTCTTCAAGGAGACATATTTGCTCTTCAACACTTTAAAGAGATCTCTTGCAGCAGATCTGCCCAGTGCAATACATGATCTGATGTCTTGACTGATGCTTCCATTGGTGTTGATTGTGGAATCAATTAATATGAAATCTTTAACAACTTCAATCTTTTCTCCGTTTATCATGATGCTGCTTACTGGTGCATTTTTGAGGATTCCCATTTTCTTTACACTGAGGTGTAATCCATACTGTAGACTTGAGTCTTTAATCTTCATCTGTAGGTGCTTCAAGCCATGTTCACTTTCAGTAAGCAAAGTTGTGTTGTTTGAATGATTCTTCCTCCAGTCCTGATGTCATGCTCTTCTTCATACAGTCCAGCTTCTTGTATTATTTTCTCAGCATACAGATTGAA
>NW_006921938.1:1374218-1379098 GCF_000298275.1 Orycteropus afer afer
ATGTATGTATATTTCTCAGGAGCACAATTAATTATTTTGGAACTCCCATTCTTCTCAATGTTATCCATAATTTGTTATGATCCACACAATCTAATGTGTTTCCATAGTCAATAAAACACAAATAAACATCTTTCTGGTATTCTTTGCTTCCACCCAAGGTCCATCTGACATCAGTAATGATACTCTTTGTTCCCTTCCTCTTCAGAATCCAGCTTGTATTTCTGTGTCAATATACTACTGCAATCATTTCTGAATTGTTTTCAGCAAGATTTTACTTGCATATGATATTAATGATGTTTTTCAATAATTTCAACATTCTGTGGGATCATCTTTCTTGAGAATGGGTACAAATATGAATCTCTTCTATTTAGTTGGCCATGTAACTGTCTTCCAAATTTCCTCCAGAGCAGTATCTGTTTGTTGAAACATCTCAGTAGGTATCTTGTCAATACCTGGAACATTGTTTTTTTGCCAATTCCTTCAATGCAGCGTTGACTTCTTCCTTCAATACCTTTGATTCTTGATCATATATCACATCTTGAAATGGATGAAAGCTGACCAATTCTTTTGGGTACAGTGACTCTGTATTTCCTTTCCATCTTTTTTGATGTTTCTTCTATCATTCAATATTTTGCCTAAAGAATCTTTCAATACTGCAACTTGAGGCTTAATTTTTTTCTTCAATTCTTTCACTGAGTAATGCTGGACATGTTCTTCCCTTTTCTCTTTCTAATTCTAAGTCTTTGCACATTTAATTATAATAATTGACTTGGTCTTCTTGAGCTGCAATTTGAAATCTTCTGTTCAGCTCTTTTATCTTGTCATTTCTTCCATATGCTTTAGTTACTCTCCATTCAAGGGCAATTTTCAGAGTCTTTTCTAACATACATTTTGGTCTTTTATTCCTTTCCTGTTGTTTTAATGACCTGTTGGTTCCTTCTTGGGTGATGTTCTTGATGTCATCCCACAATTCCTCTGGTTTTTGGTCATTGGTGTTCAATGCATTAAATCTATCCTTTAGACAGTCTCTAAATTCAGGAGAAATGTAATCAAGATCAAATTTTGGCTCTTGAGGACTTGTTTTAATTGTCTTCAGCTTCAACTTGAACTTGTGTATGAGAGTTGGTGGTCTGTTCCACAGTCAGCTCCTGCCCTTGTTTTGGCTGAAGATATTGAGCTTCTCCATTGCCTCTTTCCACTGATATAGTTGATCTAATTCCTGTGTACTCCATTTGGTTAAGTCCAAGGGTATAGCTGCCATTTATGTTGTTGGAAAAAGATATTTGCAATGAATAAGTCATTGGTCTTGCAAAATTATATCATGACATCTCCAGCATTATTTCTGTCACCAAGGCCATATTTTCCATCTCTGAGTGATTATTCTTTGTTTGCAACTTTTGGAGTCCAATATTCAGTTATAATCAACACATATTGATTGCATGTTTGGTCAATTTCAGAGTGGAGAATTTGGTAAAGATCTTCAATTTTCTCTTCTTTGGCTTTGGTGGTCAGTGCCTGAATTTGAATAATGATAGTATTAGCTGGCTGTCCTTGTGGGTGTATGGATATTATCCTTTCACTGACAGCATTGTACTTCAGGATAGATGTTGGAACATTCTTTGTGATGATGAACATCAAACCAATCCTCTTCAATTTGTCATTCTCAACGTAATAGATCATATGGTTGTCTGATTCAAAATGGCCATTTCATCTTTACCGATTATCAATTTTATTGTTTTACTATGTTTGTCCTTTGTACTTGACTTCTTCCCAAAATATTTTCAAAAGACTGTATTAGAAGTTTGTTGTTGTTGTTATGTGCCATTGAGTCGGACCGACTCAGAGCAACCCCTCCTTGGGTTTCCAAGGCAGAATCACTATGGAAGTAGATTGTCTCATCTTCCTTCTGAGGAGTGTCTGGTGGGTTTGAGGTGCCAGCCTTCTGGTTAGCAGTCAAGTTCTTTAGGGACTATGCTACCAGAGTCTTCTGCAATAACTCTTTAAACTCTCTGTACCAAATCTTGCTGTTCTAGTTGGCCTTGCTCTTTGACTAGACTAATTATTATGTGTGTCTTTTTCTTTTTTTTTTTTAATTCAACAATTAGTTAATGTTTCGCTCATCTCTCTGTTCTTTATAGGATGCAATTATTAAGAATACCGATTCTGGAATCAGCCTCTAGTTGAATTTATTTTTTAGTTGTGTGATCTTGGAAAAATCAATTAGTCTCTAAATTTCTCAACTCCTAAATGGGAATGATAATGAAGATAATAATAACACCACTTAATGAATAAGGTGAGAATTGGACTAATAATTTATTTTTAAGACACAACTTACATCCTTACAGGCAAAGTGCTAAATAAATTTCTCATACATCATTGTCTTTACTGCATCCTTCTCCTGTGCCTATCATGTAATTATGGCCTCTTTATATTTTAAAATTCATCTTTTAGCCATTCTTTCATTTTAAAACATCATCCTAGCTTCTTACTACTTCCCTCAAAATATATTGAAAGTGCAGTCCATAGCCTATTTTTCTAACTCTCAGTATTTCCTCATAAACAAATAATCGAGGAGTTTCAACACAAATAACTCCCTGAAAATTCACTTATGATTTTCTAAGCTATAAATCAATTTTTACAAATTTTAACATGAAGTATTTGATAAGATAGTTTACAATTATAGATACAATCTCATCTCTCACACAACCCTTAACCTACATCAAAGCTTCCAATGAGAGGGCAAGTTAGGAATCAGGCTCCCTATCAGAGACCAGAAATGGCAATGCTTCCCTGCCCATGAAATAAAATTTAAAAATTGTAGCAAGTACTGTTTGGCTAGAGATATATTTATGTGAAAAATAAATCCCTTCCTGGGGTGTGGGCCAGACTGCTGGGGAGAGAAAAGGCAACAATACAGCCAGGACGTGGACCAACCTCTAGGGTAGGTAACTAAAGCTACATTGTTCTCCATATTACTACAGGGCAGAATTGTAGTCCATCTGATATTCATGGAGGTAAACTAAAAGCTATTAAACAGGGAGGTTAGGAAAGAATAGAAGAAGGAGAAATTTAAGTCAAGATAAGCTTATTAAATAAAAAGAAAAATAAATCCATGACCAAAAATAAAGCTGTGTGTAAGTATCAATCAATAGATGATACAGTTTAATTTAGGATTAAATAATTGAATAATTACAGAAATCATTGTAAAATAATTGAATGCAAATATTTAAGAAGACAAAGGGAGACGTTTTCTTATCTAAATCCCAAAATAAGAAAATAAGAATTATAAAACAAAATATGTATAAGTGAAAAAAAGCATGTACATGAAATGCAATAATTGAAACTGAAATCGATAGCAAATTGAAGATAGCACATTACAGTTCACCCATAAGATTATGTAGTAATCTTATATATAAATATATCTGAAAGACGAATGAAGAAAAATGGAAGATGAGAAAAAAGACTTCAATATGCATTTTTCACAAAAAAAGGGAATACTATCACAACATAAAATTTACATATTGTACTGAAAAACATATCTATACAATAAAATATTCACCACCAGCCTTAAATTACTAAACTATTTTTTCATTATTAAAAATACAATTATTTTAATAGTCTATAACTCAATGCTACCTATAACTTAATAAAATTTCCTATCTGCAATGTTTTTAGTATTTAAAGACAAGTATTCATATTTTTTTTCCATTTAAAATTTAAATGACTTTTTTTTTTTTAATTTAGTTTTCTGATTCCATATTTACAGTTATATGTATGTTAGATTTTATAGATCAATTAAAATCATGAACATTGGAAAGGAGAAAATAAAACTCTGCCTTATTGTAGATGATATTATTGAATAGCTTGGAAATCAAATAAGAATTACTGTAAACAAATAAACCACCCAACAATTTGGTTTTTAGGGGGATACAAATTTATAAACAGAACTCGGTAGTCTTTATATATACAAATTGTTACCACTTATAAGATAAAATGGAATAGATGTTCCAATTTAGAAAACAAATTAAGATAATATTTAAAATAATAAGAAAATCATTAAAACAGGCTTGAAAATCACAAAAGTATACTAAGCAAAAGTGAAGACACATCTTGTTTGGAGAAGAAAGAATAAACTTCATAAAAATAAAATTTCTCCTTTAGGAATTTTGTAAATATTATGCTTCTATAAAAATACCAATGGATTTTTATTGAACTGGACAAATATTATAAATCCATGTGGAAAAATGACCCCAACTAATAATGTTGTTGTTGCTGTTGTAATGTGCTGTGTAGTCAGACCCAACTCATAGCGACCTGTCCTTGGGTTTCCAAGGCAGTATCACTACGGAAGTAGATTGCCCCATCTTCCTTCAATGGAGTGGCTGGTGGGTTTGGACCACCAGCTTTCTGGTTAACAGTCAAGTGCCTTAGACACTATGCTACCAGAGCTCCTATTGTTGTTGTTATGTGTCGTCGAGTCATTTTGGACTCATAGCAAACCCATACACAGCAAAACAAAACACTGCCAGATCCCGCGCCAGCCCCACAATCCCTGCTATACTTGAGCCCATCGTCACAGCCACCATGTTAATCCATCTCACTGAAGGCCTCCCCCTCTTTCGTCGACACTCTAACCTACCAAGCATGACATCCTTCTCCAGGGAATGGTCCTTTCTTACAACATGACCAAAATAGGTGAGACGAAGTCTGGCCAGTCTTGCTTCCAAGGAGCATTCTGGCTGCACTTCCTGCAGGACAGACCTGTTAGTTCTTTTAGCAGTCCACAGTACTTTCAGCATTCTTTGCCAGCACCACAACTCAAAAGCATCAACTCTTCTTTGTTCTTCCTTATTCATTGTCCAGCTCTCACATGCATACCA
>NW_006921938.1:1380569-1417703 GCF_000298275.1 Orycteropus afer afer
TGGATAATGTTCTTGATATCTTCCCATAATTCATCTGGCTTTCGGTCGTTGGTGTTCAATGCATACCAGAGGTCCTAATAATGATAAAAACCCTGAAAAAAGAGTCAAATGACTACCTGAGGCTATCTAGTGTGTCAATTAGCTAGATTAAACTACATTTCCCAGAATTTCTTTCTTTTCCCCATCATTGAAGTCCATAGAGCTATTTTAAGTTAGAAGAGATTCACAATCGTACCATTTTTATGCTCAGCAGGAACACTAAGGACTATTACAACTCAAGAATGTTTTCGCTTACTTCCTGACTACCCTTATTATGGGACAGAATCTAAGCTTGCAATTATTCTACATTTGCCCTTCATGAGAAAGATATCAACTTTTCCTAAAAAACTCCTGTATCACTGAATTTGGAGGTGGTGAGATACTGGGAATAATCCCACTTCACATTTCTGAGTTCCAGATCATGGTTATGAATTACAATTTGTCATCTCTCTCTCTCTGTCTCTTTCTGTGTGTATGTTTGTGTGTATTTCTATCCACCCATCTTTTATTCCTGTCTATCTGTCCTGAAGACTTTAATCTACAGCAATTGATCCGAAGACAACAATCTTGGAAACATTTATCTCCTTTCTAATAGTTCTGCTTTTCAGAGTAAACACTACTTCATGGAGAATTTGGTATGAAAATTTGGTATAAAAAAACCCTCCAGAAAACAGTACTTTAATGGTTAAGTTCTGTGAATTGGTTTTAAGGATTTGAGATTATTTCAATAATTTGATAGATATATAGGCATCACTTACCCTGTGTTCAGTTATTAATGCAAATATTCTCTTGTAGTTAGCTATAATTACATCTATAGACAACATTTTAGGTTACTAAGATTGTTTTCTATGGAGCATTTAATGAAATAAGACAATTTAATCCAGAAACATATCCATCCACCTATAGACAGCTAATCTTTGAAAAAGGGCTGAAATAATTCAATGAGGAAGAGATAGTCTCTTTAAAAAATGATGAAGGCAAAATTGTATATCCATGTGCAGAAAAATGAAACAAGATTCATACCTCACACTATATACAAAAGAAACTCAAGTTGGATCAAGACTTAAAGGTAAAACTGCAAATTATAAAGTTAATCAAAGATAAAATAGGGACAAATTTAAAGATTCTAATTTATGACATAAATAGACTATGAAGCATAGTTCACAATATACAAATTGCAGAAAAGAAACTAGATGCCTGGGACCTTCTAAAGATTAAATTCACATAGTCATAAAAAAACTTCTCCAAAAAACAAAAAGTGAAACAACAGGTTATGAAAAAATATGGCAATAGCATATCAAACAAGAAATTTATCTCTAAAATTTATAGAACACTTCAACACCTCAACATCAAATAGAAAATGATTCAACTCAAAAATGGGCATAGGACATGAACAGACACTTCACGAAAGAAGACACTCAGGGATCCAACAACCACATGAATAAATGCTCATGATCTTTAACTATTATTGTTGTTGTTATGTGCCATTGAATTGGACCTGAGTCATAGCAATCCCTCCTTAGATTTCCAAGGCAGTATCACCACAGAAGGAGATTGGCCAACCTTCCTTCCAAAGAGTGGCTGGTGGGCTTTAGCCATTAGTGAGATGCAAATCAAAACAAATCTGAGTTATCATCTCACTCCAACAATAATAACAAAGTTCAACAACACAGAAAACAATTATTAATGCTGGTGGGGGTGTGGATATATTGGAGCTGAAATCTACTGATGATGGGACTGTAAAATGGTGAAACTATTGATGAAAAGAGTATGATGCTCCCATAAAAAGTTGGAACCAAAAACACTATCTGATCCAGAATTATCACTACTAGGAATACATCTAAAGTGATGTGATCTCAGACATGATTAGATATATCCATACCCATGTTCATCTCAGCACTGTTTATGACAGCAAAGAGATGGAAACAACCTAAGTGTCTATCAACAGATGTATAGATAAACTAACTATGGTACATACAGATAATAAATAATGAATCAGCAAATTATTTCATAAGGTAGATGAACTTGGAGGACATAATGCTGAGTGAAATAGTTCAATCACAGAAGGACAAACATTAGATAAGTCTGTTATTATAAAATGTCAAGGGAATGTTTACACTGGGAAGGAAACTATTTTTTTAGGGGTACAAGAGATGGGAAGGGGAAGGAAGGAAAATTGCTTGTTAGTTAAGAGACAGGTGTTGATGTGGGTGAAGGAAAAGGCAATATAATAGTAATAATAAAAGTGTGACCAGCGTAATATCACTTAGGAAAAGGAATACTTAGAGAAGTACACAAGAAATACAGACAATAAAAGTAAATACTATTATATACACAATACTGAATTATTAATAATGACAAACTCTAATCTATGGGTTGATACATAGGTAGGTAGGCAAGAAGATCTGGTATGTGTAGACAAAAGGGAATATAACCATTACCATACATAGGTTAGGCAGACAATATTCCTACATGCATATTTGTATGTGGTATAAAAACATCCATATTCAGTAAACAGCCAACAGGAGACAAAGTTAAGATAGCTTCTTAGCCCAACTAAGAATGTTGTGGGAGTGAGTCACTGGGCCTGCAGGCTCAGGACTATAGTTGTAAGAGACATCAAGCTCAATTGGCCCAACACAGTGCATAAAAATATTGTCCTATATATCACATTGGTGAGTAGCAAGAGATCTTAAAACTTCTGATTGGCCATCTAAGATGCAACTATTGGTCTCTTCTTGTCCAGAGCAAAGAACAATGTAAAAAAAAAAAAAAAATCAGAGACATATGGAAACAATTAGTCCAAAGGACTAAATGGACCTCAGGGACCTCAGCTTACATAACCATGAGACCAGTGTCTGGCTACCACTGCCAACCACTCAGAAAGGGATCAAAATTGGGGATCCTAGATAGAATCAAAGAAATATGTGGGACAAATAAATAAATTAATACCAAAATTACTGATTGGATAGAGACTGGTGAAAACCCCAAGATATAGCCCCTAGTAACTCATCAAACCTGGAATTAAACTCACTATTGTGGCTACCTTCAGCCAAACAATAGACAGGCTTACAAACTTAGTGACTACACCATGGAGATGAACTCCTTAGAGTAGTCAAGTACAGGCAATCAGAAGGGCAGCATTTGTACAGGGAGAAAGCTAGGGAGATGAGAACACACAGGTGGGAAGAACACACAAACACATAGACACACAAAGAAATAAGCCATTTCATTGGATGGGTAGACTGTCTCTGAGGTTTTTAGAGGACTTGAAAAAATGGAAATATTAAGTCCAGGTTTTTAACGTTTTAGGATAAGGTCCACATAAATGATCTACATTATTCTAAGACTGGCCTGAAAAAAAAAAAAAAAAAACTATTTTCTGTAGACATAATGTCTAAATGCCTGAAAACCAAAACCAAAGTAAAATCCTGTAGATAACTGAATAATAAAGTAAATTGAATTCCAAAATTATCAGTATTTCTAAAGGAGTTCTGGTGCAATGGTTAAGTATTTAATTGTTAATGGAAAGGTAAGCAGTTAGAGCCCACTAGATGCTTTGTGGGAGAAAGCTGTGACAGTCTGTTTCCATAATGAAACCTTGGAGACATGATCAGGCAGTTCTACTCTGTCCAATAAAGTTGCTATGCATCAAAATTGACTAGACAGCAAGGTTATTTTTTTATTTTTCCTAATGTTAAAGTAATAGCATTGATTAGAAACAAATGAAATTTTAAAATTTGGGATAAAGGAATATGAGCGGATTCCAATAAAACTGGGATCCTATAATTTCTGCAGATACTTCTTTGCCAAGAGAAACAGTTCTTCCTTCTCTATTTGACAAACGTTTTCTTCCTTTGCCAGAAGAATCTGTAATGCTCTGACCTGAGATAGCGGACATACAGAAGACTATGAATTCACTTCTGGATCTATCTACCTTTCATTGCCTCCATACCTGAGATTCAGGATAATGTGTGATGTAAACTAAAATATTTCATATTTTTGCCAAATGTAGAGAACCTGCAATAGATCAGGTGAAAGGAATATTAAGTTGTGCCTGTCCAAATATATTTTTATGAGCTCACTAAGCCAAGATTTTATAATCCAGATATTACTTTGAGAGACAGAGAATTGTTCTAAAAATTGCTTGGCTAAAAGTTGAATACAAGTGATTAAAAAACAAAAACAAAAAATAAAACCAGCTGCCATCAAGTTGAATCCAACTTGTAATGATGCCCTTTGGGGTTTACAAGGGTATAAATCTTTATGGAAATAGATTGTCTCATCTTCCTTTCAGTGAAGCTGTTGGGTTTGAACCATCAAACTTCTGGTTAGCAGTGAAATGCCTTACCCACTACACCACCAGAGTTCATATAGCCTCATTTAAATTAAATTTAAATGCTGGAACATCCTTGCAATACTGTAGAGGAAGATAACCAAGAGCTGAAGGAGACTGTCTTACTCAATTGGATATATCACGTAAGACTTTTTCAGCCACTCCATAATTACGTCTCCCAAGAAGGTAAAAATGACTCTCTCTTCATCATTGCTATGAGAAATACATGCAATAAAGGAACCCAAACATCTTTGAAAAGCTACTTGGCTGTTCTTCACTATAGGCCAGTCACATTCCTACTGAAATGGATTCTCAAACCTAGGTTGCCAAAGCCAAGTGACTGCACTTAATCATCAAACACAGAGTGAGTATGATTACTGTAAAGGACTTCACTGTCAAGGCAATATCAGAATATCACTCATAGATATCTTTGGTGTTAACTAGTCAATTATGATATCCCTAGAAATTAATTGGAGTCTTTTGGTGTTTTTTATGTTTAATATATGTGGCTATTAACAAAAGGGTTGGTAGGAAAGGCCTAGTGATCTACTTTTGAAAACATCAGCTATTGGAAACCCCATGAAACATAGTTCTACTCTGAAACACATGTGGTCTCCATGAGTTAGAATCAACTCCATGTCAACCAGTATTGGTCCTTGTAGAACATAATAGATGGATGTTTATAGGTGAACCTTATGTAATTTGTGTAAGTGGAAAATATTCAGGTGCAGTGAACATAAGCACGACATGAATCATCTAAGTTGAATAGTAATGGCTGCATAATCAACTCCTGATTTGTGCCAGATCATAGATCCCAGGCCAGTTGAATAAAGAGGAGGCTCTATTCCCTCATGGAAAGACTTTGCTATACTTTAAAAAATTTAAGACGTTAATATTCCTCCCAGTATTTCCAAAAGGAACCTGACACAATTTTTAGGGGAAATTCTGAATTAGAGAAGGAAAAATACTCACTCTGAACAAATGCTATCTCCAGAAGACTCTATGTGTCTTTATATTTCATCAGTCAGAAGAGGATCAAAGATGATCAATGGAATTTTTGCTCAAATTGATTTCACCATTGACCTAGTTGTTCCTGGAATGCATCCAAGGTTATTGTCTCAGTTCTGAAATGCATAATTGTAATGCATTTATTCAGAAACTGGCATCATCCTCACATTGGTCCCCTGAGTCATGGAGTGAAGACTCTTGTGGTAACAAAGCCAAAGTGGAACTGGAAGACATTAGAATTTCTGCTATTTATCAAAATAGTATATCACAAGTAATTACCTATTCCTGATGGGATAACATAAACCAGTGCCAGTCAAGCATTTGAAAGATGTAGGAATGATGATTTCTACTACATATTCAATCAAGTCACCTATTAAGCCTGTGCAGAAAATAGATCTTTGTTGGAGAATGAGTATAGATTATTTTAAAAATAGTAAGGTAGTGATTCTAATCCTAGCTGCTTTCCCAGAAGTTGGTGCATTGCTGTACCAGAGCAACACATCTAGTGTTACATGCAATTATTGACTTGGTAAATGCCTTTTTTCACTGTGTCTTTCACTCCAAAGAAGTTTCTGATTAGCACAAATGGTTGAGCACTCAATGGCTAGGTAAAAGTTTGCTAGTTCAAACCTACCCACAGGCACCTGAGAAGAAAAGTTTGACAATATCTTCCAGAAAGTGTATAGCCTTGTAAACCCTTTGGAGCAGTTCTATTCTCTATGAGTCAGAATCAACTGGACTGCAAATACCAAAAATAATTGCTCTAAGGTAGGTTTTAATTATCATGATTAGGAGAAATAATCCTGGGGCCAGAAATCCAAGCAGTGAACATAGTCATTTTCCTTGAAGGATATGTGGCTAGAGGTCTAGATATATTATTATATTGTTGTTGTTGTTGTTGTTATGTGCTGTCGAGTCAGCCTTGACTCATAGCAACCCCTCCTTGGGTTTCCGAGGCAGTATCACTATGGAAGTAGGATTGCCCAACCTTCCTTCCAAGGAGTGGCTAGTGGGTTTGAACCACCAGCCTTCTGGTTAGCAGTCAAATGCCTTAGCCACTACGCTACCAGAGCTCCCATATTATTAAATAGACCATCTTTAATAGTTTGCTGATGGTCAAAGACCTAAAGAAACACAATTGGAAAGTTAGTGTGGTAATGTTGTATGCAAACTTGGCTTTGCTGTGATTTTGAGTGGTTTGTTGTCTGGATGTAGTTCTTCCTCATGATGAGATTAGATGTTGTGTAATCACATCCATGGTGGAATCTGCTGTGAATCAGTTGAAGGAGATTTATCTTTGGGATGTGGTTTACTTCTGGTACAGATAGAAAGGATCCAGCATTCACTTAAGTTTTCATCTTTAGTACCTGAACTTGAACCAGTGACCTGTTATGTTGCCTGCCAGTCTTGAGATTGTTGTCTGCACAGCCTGTGAGCCAACAATCGTCCATTTTACCTCATGATCTTGGATTAATCAGCATCAGCAGCCAGCAGCTTCATGAATCAGAAGAAGCCTATAGCTTGCTCCAGTGGGCATAGAACAAGATACAGAGCTTAAAGCCCAATGTCGAGGGGCCTCCAAATCAGCTCCTAGAGCCAGCATTCTGAAATTGGAATTTTAGCCTCCTATAATGTAATATATTTGTTCGTTAAAGTCATCCAGTTGTGGTATTTCTGTTACAGCAGCATTAGAGAACTGAAACATAAGGATGTCTTGAGAAGTATGGAGACAAAATTGTAGCTGATCACAGAATGTAGAAATATTTGTGTTTTCTGTGTAAGTTCATCAAAAGGTCACATTAGCAGAGTAACATGTCAATAACTAGGAAGACAAAATGCCATATTATGTGTATTTCAGTGAGCCTTTCCATGGCCATTTCTGTCAATGTCCAATAATTTTATAAACAATATACCCATGGTGATAGGTATCAAAGCTGGGGCTAATAGACAAAGGCTTCCACTCACCAAGACTGACATAGCTATAATCAAAGCTGAGTGCTAAACTTGCTAAAATCAGGTATCAACACTTAGAACTTGATATAACATCATTTCCTAGGGCTTTAATTTGGACCACTTCCTTAATGGAAAATTTCCTCTCATCCAACTGGAAATATTCTCAGTAAAATAGAAACTTACTCTGGATAGCATTCAACCAGCAAAATGTTTGTTTCCTATCTTTGTAACTTTGGTGGTGAAGAGGTCTTAGCTGCATTATGAGACATAACAATAATCCTATTGACTAGGAAATTGAAAATGACACATGGCTTCAGGTTCTTCATGTTAGCAAACCAACAGACAAAAAAAGAGTTAACTCTACTGGTTCAGATGTTTGGTTTTGAGTGTGAAGGAAGAATCTGGGATGATACTACTCAGTAGAATAAGTGGATTACATTTGGAATGAAGGGAATCTCCTGGGATGCTACTTAGTATCCCCATGTTCTGTGACTGAAGTCAGTAGAAAAATGCAGTGCCTAATTCTTGGTTCATATTTTTCAGAGATTAAGATTTGGGTCACCATTTGGCCCCAGAGAACCAGAGCCAGATGAGGCATTTCCTAAAGGCAAATGTATATAGAAGGCTATTGGGAAAAGGTGTTATACATGCCAGTTATGATCATGAAAAGAGTTGTAAAAACACAAAAAATACAATAGATGTAAGAAGTTCTTTCATCTAAAACTGCAGTGAATCTGTCTGCCTGTGTGTTTATATATATATAAGAAACAACTTTTCCAGTATCTTTTCCCTACTAACTAATATGAGGTATTTTAACAGTAACCAGCTTTAATTATAGTGTTAGCAAAGAATATTGAGTGGATTGCCAGAAGAATGAATAAATTTGTCCTGGAAGTACAGCCAAATGTTCCTTATTAGCAAGCTTGGCAAGGCTCTGTCCCTCATGCTTTGGTCATGTTGTCAGGAGGGACCAGTTCCTGGAGAATGACATCATGCTTGCCAAAGTAGATGATCAGCAAAATAGGAAGCTCTTCAATGAGATGGATTGGCACAATATCTGCAACAGTGGGCTCAAACACAGCAACTATTGTGAGGATGGCAAAGGACAAGGTAGTGTTTGCATCTGTTGTCCTTAGGGTCCTCTATAGTCAGAATTGACTCCACGGCACCTAACAATAACAACAACTTTAATATGTCAGCATTTAAGTTATAAGAAAGGATAGTGAAACTCAGCTGGAAAAATAATAAACATCAATCAAATGTAAAAATATGATTTTGTGCCTTTTTTTGGGGAAAGGATAAGCTTGTTTTTAGTTGCAGGTAAACAACTGAATTATTTCTGGAGGAAGCATGACTGTCATTGTCTTTATTTAGAAGTTACAGTTTTTATTTTAATTTTTTTGGCTTTAACAAACAAATTTATTCTCTCACAGTTTAAGAGGCTAGAAGTTCAAATTCAGAACACCAGATCTAGAGGAAAATTTTCTCTGTCTTCTCTGGAGAAAGTCCTTGTCTCCTTTCAACATCTGTGGGCCAGCATTTCTTGGAGGTCTCCATGAGTCTTGGCATCAATCCTCCCTTTGGTCTAGGAGGTTCTCAGTACAGGGATCCCAGGTCCAAAGGACATGCTCCACTCCCAGCTAATCTTGGTGGTAGTCAGGTCCCTCCTCTGCTGATTTCTCTCTCCATGCAGGTTACATCTCAGGATAATTCCCCTTACATAGGATCAGGGTGGTGACTGAATAAGATTGTTGCATCCACACCTTAATCTCCTTAGAATCGATTGGTTGAGCACAACAGATCACATTATAGGGAATGATAATGTCTTATGTAACTGCCAAATTACATCATTGCATAACTGCCAAACCACTAAGAATCATGACCCAGCCAAGTTGAAAAATATTTGTGCGGTATACAACTCAATCCATGACAGATGGTAACAGCAATAGGTCTTTGGATAGCCCTATTTCTCAAACTTGAGCAGTGTCAGAATCACCTGGAACAAATTAATCAGTTTCCATCCAGCAACTGTGACTCACCACACCTCCATGTGTGTCAGAGAAGAATTGTGCTCCATACCATATAATTTTTCAGAAGTAGGTCACCACGAGTGGACCTCCAACATTTTGGTTAGCAGCTTAATATATTAACTGTTTGATCCACCCAGGTGTAATGCCTAAATCACTTCCAGGTAAAATTTTAGCATCTAGTCCTATCCCCAGTTTCTGATTCAGTATATCTGAGGTACAGTCCTAGACTTTTCTAACAATTTCTGTGGAGATGCTGCTAGTGGTACTGGTCCAGGAACCTAACTTTATGAACCATTAGTCTAGAGTGTAAGAAATCAATAAGTTCTTGGTATGTCACTTGCATTTGAGAACTGGGGTATCAATGTATGGTTTATAACCAGCAGATATTGTCTCTTGTGGTTCTAGAGTGTTTTGAATACTTACTTTTATTTGATTATGGCAATTCACCATTGGGAAGGCAAAAACTAGACATCACTCAGATTCTTCAGTGAAGCTTCTAAGGCTGGGACTAAAAAGATTAACAAGTAAATGAAAAAGGGAGGGTGAGATCTATATATGCTCAAACATTAATTTCAGGGTAAGATCAAGAGATTAATTTGATCACTAAAAGATATTTTTGTTGTGTACAGTCATAGCAAAATTAAGACTCAGTAACATTAATCATGTTGCTACCTGATACACATTTCATAACCAGTCTCAATGAGTTTTTTTATAAGATGGTTGCAAAATTTGAGATGGCATGTATAATAAGAAGACATTTTTTTTTTTCTTTCAGATTTTTGTTGTGATTTGGCTAAAAGTTTACAGAGAAAATTCATTTTCTGTGCAGTAGTTCGTACCCATTTTGTTTCATGATATTGACTGCAATTCTCCATAATAACAGCTTTCTTCCCACTTCCTCCCCATTGTTACCTTTTCCTTGTGTCCTTCCTTTCCATGCATTCCTGCCCCCCAAGCTGTCTCCCAGTGCGAACATTGTCATTCTGTTCCCTCATTTTTTATCTCTCCAAGGAGCATATTTACTTGATGTAAATATTCACCCCATATATCTGTTTATTGTTTGGCTGGAAGCCACAGGAGTGAATTCAGTTCCAGACCTGAAGGGTAAGCAGGGGCCATAGTCTCAGGGGTTTCTCAGGCTCTATCAAGACTAGCAAACCCCGGTCTTATTTATTTATTTTATGATTTTGGATTTTATTGTTCTCTTACTTTGTCCAGGATATCTTGCCTCCCCCTCCAAGTAGTTGACAGTGGTAGCCAGTCACCATCTAGTTCTCCTGGTCTCAAGGAATATAGGCTGAGAATTGCATGTTCTACCAGTCCCTTGCACTAATTGTTTCCATGTGACTATGGTTTTCTTCATTCTTTTTTACTCTTGATGAGGAGAGAACCATCACTGCATCTAGATGGCCACTTAAAAGACCCCAGTAACTATTCACCAAAGTAAGCTATTGCACTGGTTACCTAGTACCGCTCTGACAAGAATATACCATAAATGGGATGGCTTGAAAAACAGGAGTTTATTCTTACAATTTGGAAGCTTTAAGTCCAAGTTCAAAGTGCCAGGCTCTAGGGGCTGGGATGAAGCCCCTGAACTTTGGGGTCTAACTCTGCCTCCTGTTCCTGCCCCACTGGAGCTAGAAGCATTTCTTCACTCAAACAGCTGCAGGCTGCTGAGGCTGAGAAACCCCAAGGTTGACAAGTAATAAGGCACAGTCCCGATGTTACCAAACCACACAGCAGGCTGTTAACTTAGGTGCATTTTAAATCCCAAGGTTGGCAAAGCATAGCAGGCTACTGAGCAATGACATGGCTACATGCAGGGTCCAAGCCTGCCATAAGCTAGAGACCATTCCCATAGGCTTCTCCTTATATACAGGAAGCAGACCACATACCCAAAGGCAGCTACCCAGCTCCTTGTGGTAGATCCCACCATGGTGTTGATTGCCAGTCTCCTCATGGAGATTAACTACCACCAGCTGCCCAGCCACTCAACCAGGCCCAGACACATTGACACACAAACTGAACTACCACAGCTATAGAACAATGTTTCTGTGTAGTATGTTACACCAATTGAACTTGATGTCCCCTGAGACCATGGTGCCAAGTGCATAGGTCCAAGTAATCCCTTCCTCAAAGTAACTGGCTGTGGCCAAGAAGCCACCAAAACCTTGCCCCTTGTCAGTTCTACTATACATGTGACATTCTTACAGCACTTACAAATATGCATGTGGAAATATTTTCTGCTAACCCTATTCATAGTCATGGGCACACTACCCCCTGCCTAGACATACCTGATAATTCACCCTGTCCACCTGTTTATCCATCTGTAGACCAATGCTTGCCATCAATGGCAATGCAGTGCTTTGCATGCAAAAGTTCTCATCTTTGTTGTCTGTACCACCCATGCACCTCTCTATATCTTCCTCTTCCTCAGTGCTATTGTGTTGATCACTCACTTTTGGTACATTTCCTTTCACTTCACCCAAATCAGTAATTGTGTCTAACTATCTATCAGTCTTCCCTCCCATATTCACCTATCCCTGGTGTTCTGGTTACATAATACTGCTTTGACAGAAATATACCACAAATGGGATGGCTTGAACAAACAGGAGTGCATTCTCTTACAGTTTGGAAGGTAAAAGTCCGAGTTCAAAGTGCCAGGCTCTAGGAGCTGGATGAAAGCCCCTCAACTTTGAGCTCAGCTCTGCCTCTTGCTCCCGGCCCACTGAAGCTAGAGACTTTTCTTAACTAAGGCAGTTACTGGCTGCTGAGGCTAACAAGCCCAAGGTTGACAAATAAAAGGGTGCAGTCTCGACGTTACCAAACCACACAGCAGGCCATTAATTCAAGTCCATTATAAGTCCCAAGGTTGGCAGAGCATGGCAGGCTGCTGAACAACAACATGGCTACATGCAGGGTTCAAGCATGCCATAAGCTAGAGACCATTCTCAAAGCTACCGCTTATATACAGGAAGCAGACCACCTAGCCAAAGGCAGCTACTTAGCTGCTCACAGTAAGTAGATTCTACCATGGAGTAGATTACCAGTCTCATCATGGGGAATACTACATTCACTCAATCAGGCCTGGCCAAATTGACACAAAAATATAACCACCACACCTGGCAACCAACAAAGTAAGTTTCCTTCCATATATAAACCTTTCCTTGACATTTTACAACACTGAACTAATACAATATTTCTCCTTCTGTAATTAACTTATTTCACTCAACATAATGTCCTCCAAGTTCATCCACATTATGTGGTATTTCACAGATTCTACATATTATTTAGTGTTGCATAGTGTTCCATTGTGTATGTACCATAGTTTCATTTTCCATTCTTCTGTTGATGGGTATTTACATTTCTTAAATTTCTTTGTTATTGTGAATAGCATTGAGGTAAACATGAGTATACGTATATCAGTTCTTGTCCTGGGTCTCACTTCTTTTTTTGTTCCAAAAAACTTTTTTTAAATTTTTAAAACATTTTATTGTGATTTAGGTGAAAACTTACAAAGCAAATTCATTTTCCTTTAAAAAATTTATACATATTCTGTTTACCGACATTGATTATAATCTCTTCACTCCAGATTCCTTTAGCAGGCTGAGCCTCAGAGCTCATTCTTTCAGCAATTCAAAGTATACTAGAAGTCCTTTTCTCAAACTTGCTCAGTCACATTGGAATGGAATGCCAGACTTGAGAATGTGTGGAATTTATCTCAGAATACTGTTTTTGATGAATGTTTTGTAATGTTCAGTAATAATTTATGTTTACTCCTATGTCTGTCATGCTGTGAACATTGAGTCTGCTGTGCTGATAGGTAGTCTAAACTTTTTTTTTTTTTTTTTTTTTTTAATTGTGATTTGGGTGAAAGTTTACAGGGCAAATTCATTTTCCATACAGTAGTCCATACACACTGTGTATCATGACATTGACTGTGATCTCCAGAATATAAGAACTCTCTTCCTAGATCCTCCTCACAGTTACCTCTTCCCTGGGTCCTTCCCCAAAGTGCTCCTTGCACATGCACTGCCCTTCTATTATCCCACAATTGATCACCCCAATTAGTGTATCTACCTAATGTAAATGTTCAGCCCATATGACTGTCTATTATTTGGGTGGAAGCCACAAGAGTGAGTTCAATTCCAGACCTGAAGAATAGCTAGGACCATTGTCTCAGAGGTCTCACCAGGCTCTTTAGGATATATACCTAGTAATGGGATTGCTGGATAAAATGGTATTTCTAATTCCAAACTTTTAAGGAATCACCATAATGATTTCCACAGGGGTTGTACCATTTTACAGTCCCATCAGCAGTGTATAAGAATACCAATCTCTCCACACCCTCGCCAGCATTTATTATTTTCTGTGTTGTTGGACTTTGCTATTAGTGCTGGGATGAGATGCTATTTCATTATCTCATTGTTGTTTGATTTGCATCTCTCTAATGGCTAATGATCGTGAACTTTACTTTATGTATTTGTTGGCCATCTGAACATATTCTTTGGTGAAGTGTCAATTCACATCTTCTGCTGATTCTTCAGTCTGATTGTTTATCTTTTAGTTGTTGAGGTGTTGACATTTTCCATAAACTTCAGAGATAAGTTCCTTGTCAGGTATGTCATTGCCATCCTCCCCCCAAAAAAATCTGTAGGTTCTCTTTATACTTTTTTGGAGAGGTCTTTGGAAGCACATAAAAACTTAATTTTTAAAAGGTCCCATTCGTCTAGTTTATCTTCTGCTGTTTGTGCATTTTGGGTTATGTTTAATAGTCTATTTTTGCCATATATTAGGGCCCCTAAATTTGCCCCTATTTTTTCCTTGATAAACTGCAGTTTTAGGTTTCATATTTAAGTCTTTGATCCAACTGTAGTTAGTTTTTGTATGTGGTGTGAGATACAAATTTTCTGCAAATGGATACCAGTTTTGCCAAAACCATTTGTGAAAGAGACTATCTCTTCCCCATTTAATAGAGTTTGGCCCTTTGTTAAAGATCAGCTGACCATAGGTCAATGGAGCTATTTCTGGGTTCTCAATTATCTTCCACTGGACAATACACATGTTGTGGTAACAATACCAGGATGTTTTGACTACTGTGGCTGTATAGTAGGTTTCGAGATACAGGAGTGTGAGACCTCCTACCTTGTTCTTCTTCAATCGTGCTTTGATTCTCTGAGGTCTCTTTCCTTTCCATATAAAATTAATGCTTGCTTTTTCAATATCCTTAAAGAATGTTGATAGAATCTGGATCAGAATTGCATTGAATATGTAGATTGCTTTGGGTAGGATTGGCATTTTCACAATGTTCAATATTCTTATCCACAAGCATGGTATATTCTTCCATTTATGTAGCTCTCTTATGGTATCTTGAAGAAGTGTTTTATAGTTTTCTTTGTACAGACTTTTATGTTTCTGGTAAGATTTATTTCCAAGTATTTTACTTTTATTTTAGATAGGTATTGTAAATGGCATCGATTTCCTTATTTCTTTTCAGTGAACTCTGTGATGATGTACAGGTATCCAACTGATTTTTGTATATTGATGTTGTATCTGCCACTATGTTAAATCTTTCAAGTTGTTCCGGTAGTTTTCTTGCTGAATCTTTTGGGTTTTCTATGAATACGATCATAACATCAGCAGACAAGGATAGTTTACTTCTTCCTTACCAAGCTAGAGGATTTGACTTCCCTTTCTTGCTTTATATTCCTGAGTAGGACTTCCAATACAATGCTGAATAGAAATGGTGATAGGGGGCATCCTTTTTTCAGTCTCTCTCCTTGAACAATAATATTTTCTGTTGGTTTTCCATATATACCCTTTATTATGTCAACAGATTTCCCTTCTATTCCTATTTTTAAGAGAGTTTTTATTTATTTATTTATTTATTTTTAAATTAGGAATGGGTGTTAGATTTATTGAATGCCTTTTCTGCATCTATTGATAGGATCATGTGGCTCTTTTTCTTTATTTTACTTATGTGGTGGATTATATTAATTGTTTTTTTAATGTTGAATGATACTTGCATACCTGACATGAACCTCACTTGGTCATAACGTACAATTTTTTGATATATATGAGAAAGCAGGGTATTGTGTTCCTCTATTTACTAATTGGCAGAACTTATGCACTTACTGCCTATATCCTGGTGGGTGTGATAAAAAATGAGGGTGGGTTCACAGATCTCTGTTAGCTTTTCATGAAGAGCAGTAAAGAGTGAATTGGGCTCATATTGACTGTCGTCCATCATTGGCCAATTGGTACAGAAGTGGTGGCTCTCATTCAGTAGGTGGGGTTGCAGGAGAATCAGGTATTGTTAGGTCTTATGGGCATGGTTGCTGCCTTCCACTCAGCTAGACAAAAACATCAACAACAAATAAAAAAATTAAAAAATAAAAACAAGTGGAGAATAAACACATATTGCATCAATACACAGAACAATCATCAACAAAAAAAGAAAAGGAAAGCAATAAATAAGGAGAAATATTTTTTTAAAAAGGTACTTCATAAAGATAAAAGAAATATAAATAGAAAGATATAAGAGAAAAAAAGCCACAATATTATGAGGGAGTGGGGATAGGGCAGAAAAGAGAAAAGAGCTACAATAAAAGAATAATAAAGAAAAAAAATTATAAAAATGCAAAAAGAATAACAAGGGATGGGAAGGACCAAAAGAAAGAAAAGAATGGGAACCAAGAAAAGGGAAAAGAAAATATTATATTAATGCGACTTTGTAGAAACAAGTACCTTTATACATTGTTGATTATAACATAAATAAACACTACACAACATATTATAGCCAAATGTATTAACTTCCTATGCATTTAATCTCTACCCTAACAATCCCACTTCTTGCTTATCACTTAAAAAAAAAATCAAAAATATGAAATAATATAGGAACAGGATATACTTGTAAACTTATTTGTGATAGCAAAACATGAAGCAATACAATTCTTAATCAATGGAACTAGATTACTGAAACAGCCACATAATGATGTATTACAATAATGAAAACAACATGGAAAGTTTCCATGTACTAACACGGTAGATATACTTAGGATATATTGTGACTAGGGGAATAAAGTATATAAAAATATTAACTTTTATGGTTAAAAGGAAATATATGTATTTGATTACTTTTCAAACGGAAAAAATCAAAGAGAAAACAACTCCAAATCTGACATAATATGTTTCCTACAGATGGAGGGAGGAAATAGTGGGAAGGAAGAGTTAAAATAAAACTTCCCTTAATGTACGTTTAAAATATAACTTATACTCTGGGAATATGTAAATATTTAATATGGCTACACAATAATAGTAAACACAAAAAATACCTCTACATGGAAAATAAGTAAGAAAATACAGCAAAAACACAAGGAAAGAAATAAAAATATAATAAAAATTAATAAAATTTACTATATGTTTATGAGTAATTAAATGAATAAGTTATTTTGGTGGTATTATTTAGTATTTTCAGAAGATGAAAAAGATAAGTAAAAGTAAAATTAAACTATTAACATAAAATAGGCGCTCTAGGGGTGTAGTGCCTAAGGCATTTGACAGCTAATCAGAAGGGTGGTGGTTCAAACCCACTAGCCACTCCTCAGAAGGAAGACTGAATGAGTTAATCTACTTCTGCAGAGATACTGCCTCAGAAACCCAAGGGAGGGTAACTATGAGTTGGAATTGAGTCGGTAACTGATTTTTTTTTTTTTTTCTTTTGGCGCGGGGGTAATATAAAATATCTGTAATCTTGAATTTCACTATACAGCAGTCATAATTTATTTCCTAATTTTAAAACTAAGAATTTCCTTTCTCTGGTCATTGTAAATAGTGGAAACATTCACGTTCATTGTTGTTGTTATGTGCCGTCTAATTGGACCCGACTCATAACGACCCCACCTTGGATTTCTGAGGCAGTATCCCTACGGAAGTAGGTTGCCCCATCTTCCTTCTGTGGAGTGGTTGGTGGGTTTGAACCACCATCCTTCTAGTTAGGAGTCAAGTGCGTTAGGCTCGTGTTCATTAATGATGAGCAATTTCAGCACTCAGGTTATAGCATCTAAATAACATATCTCATTTAAAGGAAAATGCTTCTTGGACAAATGACCAATTTCATACTTCATTTCTGTGGAAAGGTTTTCCAGCTAAAACTTTGCAAATGGAAAAAATAGAATTAGAAAATCACTATTTTGAGGGCCCCCAAGGAATTTATAACTTAGTCAGTGGAAATTAACTGATGGAAAAACCATTAAGGAAAAAAAAAAAAATGATAAACAGTAATTACAAATGAAAGAAAAGGCTGCCACTACCTCGGATGTGGATAAATTTTGGCATCATCAAGAGCCATACTATGAAACTGACTATGTCCACTTATGTTAACCATTATCCAATATACAACTGCACAAACCCATCTGAATTTTTCTTGCTTCTGTTTAAGTATGTATTTAATACAAGTCCCAAAAACCACACAACATGTAAGGCACCTGAAAAAAGGTTGATTTTTTTCTCTTTTTTTAATTAGAAGGTTATTTTTTTACAGAAGATTAAATTTACAGAAAAATTGAGCAGAAAGTACATAGAAAGTCTATCTATCTATCTTTCTATCTATCTATCTATCTATATTACCTCTACCTTTCCAAATTTGTTGTTGTTGTTATGTGCCGTCGAGTCGCCCCGACTCATAGCGACCCCTCCTTGGGTTTCCGAGGCAGTATCACTACGGAAGTAGGATTGCCCAGCCTTCCTTCTGAGGAGTGGCTGGTGGGTTTGAACCGCCAGCCGTCTGGTTAGCAGGCAAGTGATTTAGCCACTATGCTACCAGAGCTCCCAAATAGTTTCCTGTTTTATTAATACCTTGCATTAATGCGGTTCATTTATCAAAACTGATGAAAAACACTGATACATTATTATTAACTAATGTCTATTACGTGTGTTATTTTCATTTGTGTTGTACAGGTCTATTGTTGTTTTTAGCAGTCACTGAGAGGGCTTTGACTCATGATGACCTCATGTACAGAATGTTTACACAGCCCATTTCACTTACAAAATGAAACTTTACCCAGTCCCACATTGTCCTCATGATTATTGGTATGCTTGAGTCCATTGTTGCAGACACCATGTACTTTGAGTTCCTTCATATCAAAGGGGACTTGCAATAATATATCAGACAATATTCTTTTTGATCCCCAGAATTTTCATTTTACTTGAATCCACAATCAACACCCATGGAAAAAGCAGTCAAGAAATCAGAAGTCATATTGTACTGGGCAAATATGCTGTAAAAGACCTCTTTGAAGTATAAAGAAGCAAAGTTGTCACTTTGAAGACTAAGGTGTGCCTAATCTAAACCATGGTATTCAATCATCTCATATGTACATTAAAACTGGACTATGAATTATTGAGTTATTGTATTGAATTATTGTGCTAAATTAGTGCTTTTCAAGTATTGTGTTTATTATTGTGTTTTAATTATTACGTTCACCAAGAATATTGAAATTACCATGGACTGCCAAAAGAATGAATAAATTTGTCCTTGAAGAAGTGCAGCCAGAATTCTACTTGGAAGCAAGAGTGGCCAGACTTCACCTTACCTCCTTAGGTCATGTTTTTAGAAGGGACCATTCCCTAGAGAGGGATGTCATGGTTGTTAAAGTAGAGGGCAGCGGGTCAGTGAAAAAAGGGAAGGCTATCAACAAGATGATTGACACACTGGTTGCAATAATGGGATCAAGTATAGCAAGGATGGTGAGGATGGCACATGACAGGGCAGTGTTTCATTCTGTTTTACATTATGTCACTGTGTCAGAGATGGCACAACAGAACTTAACAACTACACTGCTGGGCACTTGAAAATGTGAGCAGTCAGGGCACTGATGCCTTCCATAGTCATAAATCCATGCATAATTTTTTACTTCCCCAAAACTTAACTACTAATAGCCTATTTTTGACAGAAGCCTTACCAATAACATAAATAGTCCTGATCATAAACCATACTCTATTCGTCTACCCCTTCCTGCCTTAAATCCTGCTGCTTGCTTTTCTTCCTTACTAACATGTATCTTCTGTGGGATTTTTTTCCTGAAAAAAAGCCACTTTTTCCTGCATTAAAACATGTTCAGCAAGATACTTTCTCCTCAATGATTATCTTAATCGTGTCTGGGAACTAGTCTGCTGCCCTGTAGTCAGCAAAAGCTGCTTCTGTTGTTATCTTGAGATTGTTTTAAGCCAAATTAAAATTAAAATTATCAGACTGTACTTTACTGGCATTAAATTCTCCAGCTTTAGATCCTTCAACTAACATTTTTTTTTGTCAGATAATTAGTTTGCTTTTTCTTCAATTATATTAGAGTCTATAGGTAAGCCTTATTTATAGCAATCCTGCACCTACACGAAAGCTTCATTTCAATACAAGATTAAATGGTATTTCCCACACAATACAAGGTATAGTTGCAGTGATGGCTTTGCAAATTTCCTTTTCTTTTCTTACAATGGTTCTTATGATGGGCTCATTTATCTTGAAATGGCATGCAACCTCAGCTACAGAACTCAGTCTATAGTACATATGAAAAAAAATCAACTTTTCTTACAATGCCATGCCTTTTCTCTGCTTCTTGGGAGCACAGCCAACATCACTAGAGGCACTTCATAAGGGTCCCATGGTGTTTATCAGAATTTATGATATTACACTAATATCAATAAAAAATACACTAGAACCACAGAGAGAACACTTTTTTACCACAGTACACAATTTACTTGATAGACAGACTACTCACATGGAAAAGCTTAGAGTTACATGATGTTTTAAGTGGATGCTTCCAACATTTGAGCTCAGTGGAACAGCAACAGGAGGTGCCTATGAAATTATTATAGTAGTACAGTATGGACACAGTTAATTTTATGTACTTATGATTTAATACTACATCTCCACATTTGCATGCATTTCTCTCACTGTGAATGGCATCATATATGATCTGTATGGGTTTGTGTGCTATATTTTGATAAATTTTAAGCTTTATAATAAATTTCTATACCTTTTGTGATTGCTGTTGTTGTTGTTAGGTGCTCTCAGTTACCCTATGCACATCAGAAAGAAACATTGCCCAGTCCTGCACTATCCAAACAATATTTGCTATGTTTGAGCCCATGGTTGCAGCCACTGTGTCGATCCATCTCACTGAGGGTTTCCCCTTTCTGGCTAACTCTCAATTTTATCAACAATAATATCCTTCCCCAATGAATAGTCCATTCAGACAACATACTCAAAGTAACATGTTTCACCTAAGATGAAATCTTGCCATTCTCAGCTGTAAGGAGCATTCCATCTGCACTTCTTCCAAGCCAGATTTGTTTATTCTTCTGGCAGACCATGGTATTTTCAGTATTCTTTGCCAACACCACAATTCAAGTGCATCAATTCTTCTTTGGTATTCTTTATTCATTGTCTAGCTTTCACATGCATATGAGTCAAATGAAAAGACTGTGGCTTGAGCAAGGCTTACTTAGTCTTCAAAATGACATCTTTGCTCTTTAACACTTTAAAGAGGTCTTTTGTAGCAGATTTGCCCAGTGCAATACAAAGTCTGATTTATTGACTGCAACTTCTATGGGCATTGATTGTTAATCCAAATAAAATGAAATTCCTAACAGCTTCAAACTTTTCCCTATTTACAATAATGTTGCTTATTAGTTCAGTTGCAAGGATTTTGATTTTCTATGTGTTGAAGTATAATCCATACTGAAGACTGTAGCATTTGGTCTAAATCAGTAAATACTTCCAATCATCTTCAATTTCAGCAAGTGCAGTGTAGTTAATCACTTAGTATGGCTTTTCTATCCATAAATCATTGTAAACTCAGTGGTGGAATGAGCAGCTGAGGAGCTCCTGATTGTAAATATTATCCACCTGAGTTATTTCTGTTGGGTGTGGCAAAATGCAATGTTATGGGAGGTTCCCACTCTCTCTCAGGTGCTTAGAATTCTGATGCTATGATTGACTAGTTTGACCACTCTGCCAGGCTCAAAAGGAGGCCTCCTAGAGGCAGAACTCTCTTGGACTGCTGGTTGAAGAAGTGCTGCTGAAAGAGACATGCACTACTGAAAGAGACATGTGCTGCTGGGAAAGAGATGCAAGAGACACGTATTGCTGAGTAAGACACCGAGGGACATACACTGCTGGGAGAGAGACTGTGAGAGACTTGGCTGAGAGGGCTGGGAGAGAGAATGAGCATTTTTCCTGAACTTGAATTGTAGCCTGGTGTTTCCCTAATAAACCCCATAATCTGTGAGCTTTGTGTGGCCACTGTAGCAAATTATCAAACCCAGGAGAGGTGGTGGGTGCTTTGGGAGGAATGGTTGGAGAAAGGGCTGGAGGGAGGCAGCATGTCTGGCCTTGTAGAAATTACTGCTGGTAATCCTGTCTTCCTCTTGTAGGGTTAGAGGAGGTCGGAACATGTGGCCTCCTTGCCCTTTTTGCAGCAAGCAATTTTGGGTCATCTGCATATCACAGGCTGATAATGATTCTTCCTTCAAACCTGATACTGCATTCTTTTTATATAACCTAACTTCCCAGATAATTTGCTCAGCATGCAGATTGAACAAGTATGGTAAAATGGTACAACTCTGACACACACTTCCTGATTTTAAACCACCCAATATCATTTTGTTCTGTCTGAATGAAAGCTTGATCTATGTACAAGTTTCTCTCAAGTAAAACTGAATGTTCTTGAAGTCCATTCTTTGCAATGTTATCTGTAATTTGTTAGGATCCACATTGTTGGATGCCTTTGCATAGTCAATAAAACACAAGTAAATATCTTTCTGTTATTTTTGCTTTCAGTCAAGATCCATCTGACATCAGCAGTGATATCCCTCAATCACATCCTTTTCTGAATCCAGCTTGTATTTCTGGCAATATACTGTTGCAACCATTTTTGAATTATCCACAGAAAAATTGTATTTATATGTGATATTAATGATAATGTTTGATAATTTCTGCATTTTGTTGGCTCACCTTTCTTTAGAATGGGCACAAATATAGATCTCTTCCAGTTGTTTGACCAGAGAGCTGTCTTCCAAATTTTTTGGCTTAAACAATTGAGCACCTTTAGTACTGAATCTTTTTGTTGAAACGTTTCAAAGGATATTGTGAAAATTCCTGGAACCTTGTTTTTTGCAAATTCCTTCCGTGCAGCTTGGAATTCTTCCTTTAATACTGCTGGTCCTTGATCATATGCCACCTCCTGAAATATTTGAACATCAACCAATTCTTCCCAGTAGGCTAAGGCATTTGACTGCTAACCAGAAGACTGGCAGTTCAAACCCACCAATCACTCCTAGGAAGAAAGATTGGGCAATCTACTTCAGTAGTGATACCTTCTTGGAAACCGAAGGAGGGGTCACAATGAATCAGATCTGACTCAATTGCGGTGAGTTTGGTTTGGTTTTGGTTTATATTGTTAAATATTTCTCCCATAGAAGCTTTCAATATTGTGATTCAAGGCTTGAATTTTTTCTTCAGTTTTTTTCATCTTGAGAAATGACAAGCATGAACTTCCCTTTTGGTTTTCTAATGGCAGGTCTTTCCACATTTCCTTATAGTACTTTACCTTGTCTTTTCAAGCCACCCTTTGAAATCTACTCCACCTTTTTTTCCCCGTTATTACTTCTATTCAGTTTAGTTATTCTCCACTCAAGAACAATTTTAAGACTCTTTTTTTGATATCTGTTTGGTATTTTCTTCCTTTCCTGTCTTTTTAACGACTTTTGCTTTCTTCATGTATGAGGTTCTTAATATCATTCCACAATTCATGTGGTTATTAGTGTTCAAAACATCAATATATTCTTCAGGTGGCCTCAAAATTCAGTTGGGGTATAATCAAAGTCATGTTTTGGCTCTAGTGGACTTGTAACTTTTTTCAACTTTAGCTTAAAGTTACAAATGATGGTCTGTTTCACAGTCACCTCCTGTCCCTGTTCTTACTGATGATATTGTCTCTTTCCACTAATGTCATAGATTTGATTTCTGTGTATTCCGTCTGTCCAGATGCATGTGTATAGTCACCCTTTAAGTTGCTTATAAAAGATTTTCAATGAATAAATCTCCGGTTGTTTAAAATTGTGTCATTCAGTCTCAGACAACATTTCTATCATGAACACCATATTTTCCAATTACAAATGCTTCTTCATTTCCAACTTTCACATTCCAATCACCAGTCATTATCAATACACCTTGATTTCAAGTTTGGTCAATTTCAAAGTGTAGAAGCTGGTAAAAATTCTTAATCTCTTCACCTTTTGCTTTTGAGGTTGGTGTGTAAATATGAATAATGTTCCTTGTAGACATACGGATATTATCTATCACTGACAGCATTGTACTTCAGGATATATCTTGAAGTGTTCTATGTTTCATGAGAGTAAATGATAAAATAGACTAATATCCATATGTATTTTATGTATTCAATATATATCTAGCTTTTTATTAATTGTTATAACATTTCTAAGTTACATTGTTCATCTGTGAATTTTTTGAAATTATAGCAAATATCAAAAAAAATTCCAAAATATTTATTGGAAAATGTCCACATATAAGTGGATGGTGCAGTTCAGTCTGTGTTGTTTAATGTCAACTGTGTGTTTGTGTTTGTGTGCATATATGAGCATATATGCATAGAGAGAGAGAGAGAGGGAGAGGGAAAGAGAAAAACTATAGTATATTTTTGGAAAAGGATGAGTAGTTTAAAATTATTCTAAAATAAATTAATGCATTTATAAAATTATAAAAATGAAATGAAATGTGTAAAGATGGATATGCAAGGAATTTGTGAGCTGAAATGGATTAGTATTGTCCAATTTCAATTGAAAAATCCTATGGTCTACTATGCTTGGAATGACCAATTGAAGAGGAATGACATTAATTTCATAGTTAAAATGAGCATTTCAGCATCTATTTTGAAATACAGCACTGTCAATGATAGCATAATATGTAAACCTAAAAGGAAGACTAAACCAAGTAACCAAGCTAACTACCATTGAGTCAGTTACGACTCATAGCAACCCCCACTGGTTTTAAGCCTTTATCAAAGCAGATTGCCTTTTCTCTCTCCTGCAGAGCAGCTGTTGGGTTTGAACTACTGACCCTTTGGTTAGCAGCCAAATGTCTTAGCCTCTGTGCCACCAGAGCTCAGTTACTAAGAATGATATACACATTTACATACCAAACACAATGTCAAAGATGAAGAAATAGAAAATTTTTACCAACTTCTGCAGTCTGAAATTGAACAAACTTATATTTTTGGTATAATAATGAAGCATATATGAATAATTACTGGTGACTGGAATGTGAAAGTTGGGGCCAAAGAAGAAACACCAGTATTTGGAAAATATGATTTTGATGTTAGAATTGACACTGGTTATCACATAGCAGAATTTTGAATAATGACTTATTCAATAATGATATAATAGAATTTTAATAATGACTTACTCATTGAAATACATTCTCACCTATAAACAGTGATGATACATGTAGACCTTACCAAATGGAAGCCACAGGAATCAAATAGACTATGTCAATGGAAAGGAGCTCTGGTAGTGTAATGCTTAAGGCATGCGATTGCTAACCAGAAACCTGGCAGTTCAAACCCACCAGCCACTCTTCAGAAGGAAGATTGGACAATCTACTACCATAGTGATACCACCTCGGAAACCCAAGGAGGGGTAGCTGTGAGTCAAGTCTGACTCCACAGCACATAACAACAACAACAACATGTCAATGGAAAGGGAAAATGGAGAAGCTCAATATCATCCATCAAAACAAGGCCAGAGGCAGATTATGGAAAAGATCATAAGTTACTCATACTTAAGTTAAAAGTGAAGCTGAAGAAAATTAAAACATGTCCATGAGAGCCAAAATATGATCATGAATATATACCCACTGAATTTAGAGACAATTTTAAGAACAGACTTGATGTATTGAATACTAACGACCAAAGATCACAGAACTGTGGGATGATATCATTAAATGAAGAAAGCAAAAGTCATTAAAAAGGCAGGAGAGAAAGAAAAGGCTGAAAGAGATGTCAGAAGAGACTCTGAAAACTGTTCATGAATGTAGAGCACAAGTAAATGGAAGAAATGATAAAGATTTCAAAAGGCAGTTTGGATGACAAACTAAAGTATTATAATGAAATATACACAAAGACCTGGAGTTAGAAAATCAAAATAGAAGAACTTGCTCAGCATTTCTCAAGCTGAGCCCTGAGGAAAGAAATTCAAGCTCTGAGTTGTAATATTGAAGAATTCTATGGGAAAATATTGAACAATTCAGAAAGGATAAAAAGAAGATGAAAAGAATACAGAATCATTGTAAAAAAAAAATCGACATTCATTTCAGGAGGTAGCATATGATCAAGAACCAATGGCACTGCAGGAAAAAGTCTAAGCTAAACGTAAAGTATTGGTGAAAAATAAGGCTCTAGGAGTTGATGGAATACCCATAGATATGTTTAAAGAAATGATACAGTACTGAAAGTGCTCACTCATTTGAGACAAGAAATTTAGAAGACCTGGTGAACTGAATGAAAGAGATACATATTTAGATAAATTCCAAAGAAAGGTGATCTGATAGAATGTGGAAATAATTGAATAATATAATATACCACCAGAACTCCTGATAATATCATATACATAAGTGATATTTTGTTGAAGATAGTTCAAGAAACTTGCAGCAGTGCATCAGCAGGGAACTGTTAGAAATTCAACCTGAGTTTAGAAGGGGACTTGGAATGCAAAATGTCATTATTGATGTCAGATGATGGCTGTAATCAGAGAATATCAGAAAGATGTTTACCTGTGTTTTATCGACTATGTAAAGACATTCAACTGTGTAGATGATGACAAATTACGGAAAACATTGGGAAGAATAGAGATTCAAGAATATATAATTGTGTTCATCACAATTAGTATATAGACCAAGAGCCAGTCATTTGAACCGAACAAGAGGTTATTGCATATTTTATATTCAGGAAAGTTATGAGCCCAGGTTGTATCTTTTCACTATATTGATATAGTCTATATACTGAGTAAATAATATGAGAAACTGGATTATGTGAAGAAAACCATGGCATCATAATTAGAGGAAGACTCAATAACAACTTGTCATATTCAGAGGACACAATCTTGATTACTGAAAGTGAAGAGAACTTGAAATACTAACCAATGACAACAAAAGTATATATTACATTTCAAAATAAAGAATACAAAAAAAAATGGACAAAAAATCTACATCAGGATGGAGAAAATATTAAACTTGTCAAAGATTTCATTATACTTGGAACCATAATCTACACCCATGAAAGCAGGAGTTAAGAAATTAAACTTCATATTTCATTGGGAAAATCTGCTGCATAAGACCTCTTCAGAGAGTGTCAAAATAAAGATGTCATTTTGAGGACCAAGGTGTGTCTACCCCTAGTCATAGTATTTTCAATTGTTCATATGAATGGGAAAGCTGGATAACAGATATAGAAGATCAAAGGATGGATGTCTTTACAATATGGGGTTGGTGGAGAATGCTAAATATACATGGACTTCCTGAAGAGCAAACAAAGCATTTTTGGAAGAACTATATCCAGAATGCTCCTATACTTTAGACATATTATCAGGAAGCGCTAGTCCCTGGAGAAGGACATAATGGTGGATAAGTTGACAGTCAGCAAAAAAAGAGGAACAACTTCAAGGAGATAGATTGACACATTGGCTGCATCAGTGGGCTCAAGCATAGTAATGATTGTGAGGATTATTCAGGACCAGACAGCATTTTTTTTCTGTTATACATGTTGTTGTTCTTGTTATGTGCCATTGAGTCGGACCCGACTCACAGAGACCCTACCTTGAGTTTCCGAGGCAGTATCGCTATGGAAGTAGATTGCCCCATCTTTCTTCCAAGGAGTGGCTGGTGGGTTTGAACTGCCAGACTTCTGGTTAGCAGTCAAGTGTCTTAGGCACTATACTACCAGAGCTCCCTGTTATACATGGAGTCATACAATAACATAATAGTATAACATTTTAAAGGGATGTTTTTAAAACATATTTTGGCACAGTAATTTGTCTTTAAATAGAAATGTAAATACATCTACAATACCAAACCAAAACCACACCCACTGCTTTAGAGTCATATCTGACTCATAGTGACCCCTCCTTGGGTATCTGAGGCGGTATCATTATGGAAGTAGATTGCTCAACCTTCAATTGGACATTAAATATTGAAAATACAGACTAAGAAGAAGTGGATCTACATTATCAATTTAGAGTTTATTTTAAACTTAGAACCATTAACATATGGCATTAGTTTAAGATAGAAGCCTATTAATCATTTTATGAAACTATCTCAGAAATATTTTACTGTATCTTTGTAGCTCAGAAAAATTTCCTTTCTCTTTTCACCCTTTATTATGAAGGATTAAGAAAATATTTAGAAAAATATTTTTCTCTCAATTTCCCCAGAGTTAATTCTACAAAGAGCATATATTTTACTTAAGCTAAAACAAACAGAATGTCACCAAAGTAATCTAAGCAACAAGAAAAGGAAAAAGCAGTGAAGAGGTAGAATGAGACCAATAGGCAAGCAGAGAGATAGAGAAAGATAAAAAAGATAGGAGTAAAAAATGAAAAGGAATGAAGAAATCAAAGAGATTGGGAAATAAATAGGAGAGACTCTGTTACTAGTTGTCATCACCTGTGTAATATATTCTCTGAAACTGAGAGGATGGACATCAGTAACCTGCTATTACAATCAGATGTACAAAATAAACAAGTCTTCAAAGAGAATAAGGGTCAGGAAATTTAGGTTGTTTTTGTTTCTTTAGAGAACCCATTCTAACACATTTGGTACCAGGAGTGAGGTGCTGCTCTGACAGATACCTAAAATGTGGAAACAGGAATGGAGTGCATCCTTGACCCAAGACCCTGGCAAAGAGGCCTTGGCATATGGCATGACAGATGGCAAGACAGATGGCAGGAGACCAGCATGAGAGATAGTAGGAGCAGAGCCCAAAGACCAGAATGAGAGATGGCAGGAGCATAGCCAAGAGAACCAGCATGAGACAACGACAGCTTTATCAGCCCATGGAGGAGAAAGCTTGATGCCTTTGGTTAGGTGGCTTCCTGGTTGAGTGGGTTGTCTTCAGGCATTAATTGGTAGAAGAGAGTGTCATGAAATAGAGTGGCAGGTTGGCTGGCCCATGGAGCAAGAAAGCTGAGTGCTTTTTGGGCAGGGTTTTCCAGTGGAGTGGGTTGCCTATGGCATTAATCGGCAGAAGTGGAGAGACCAAGGAAACGGAAGCAGAGCTGCCTCAGCCTTAAGGGTAGGACCATGGCCTTTGGGGGTGGAATGACCACAACGCCCTAGGTTTCAAAGAGTAATTATTGTGAGGATGATTCAGGACCAGACAGCATTTTTTTTTTTTTTTGTTATACATGTTTCTGTTCTTATTATATGCCATCGAGTAAGATCCGACCCATAGAGCCTCCTCCTTGGGTTTCTGAGAAAGTATCACTATGGAAGTAGACTGTTCCATCTTCCTTCCAAGGAGTGACTGGTGGGTTTGAACTGCCAGCCTTCTGGTTAGCAGTCAAGTGCCTTAGGCACTATGCTACCAGAGCTCCCTGTTATATATAGAGTCATACAATAACATAGTAGTATAACATTGTTATATATAGTAAAAAGGAGCCTTGGTAGTGAGTCTGCCTACTAACCTAAAGTTCAGCAGTTCAAACGCACCAGTGGGTTATTGGGGGAAAAGACCTGGCAATGAATGTGCTCCCATAAGGATTATAGCCTAGGAAACCCTATGGGTTCTATGCTGTCATATAGGGTCACTATGAGTCATAATCAACTTGATAACCAGTAGGCACACAAAGACAGTAATAGAAATAGTAACAAAAAATTCCTACAATTTATTGATTTATAACAGTAGAGGTTTATTTCTCATTTACATTGTAACTTCAAGCTGCTGCTCTGATCTGTCATGACCCAAGACTGATAAGGTAGCCATTATCTGGATTGTATTTAATCACTACATTTGGGATAAAATAGATGAAGAGAATCATTTACTAGATTCTAAAGTCAGAAGTGATATGTCTTCTTCTACTTATATTTCATTAATGATGATAAGTCATATGGCTATATCACAGTTATATAGTAGACTATAATCTTCTGTGAAGAGTGAATATTTTAATGAGGACACCAAGAAGGAGAAGAATTATTTTGAGCAATAAAGCTGTCTATTACACAACAAATGAATTAGAAGCATATGGATGGTCTTTGCAGTTGTGGTTCCAGGATCTTCCTGAGGTCATGGTGCAAGGACCTTCAGAATGTCCTAAAGTGAGGTACTTCTATTCTGTCAAATAGTAATCCTCTGTTCTCACAATTTTTAATGGAGCTATAAGATTAATTGTTCTTGTATAAACCTTAAATAAAGAAGGTTGTGTTCCATACATATTCACTATCTCAATTGGACAATTTATCTAATAAAAATCTATGAATACATTCATTTTCAACTCAGCATGTTCTTTGCACTTAAGCATGAAGTGGAAATAGTACAGAGCCAAGATCAGGTATTGAGTTTTAAGTGTGAAGTGGGATTTGGCTATAGAAAGCACTAGAATACTGTTTTACACATCTGTTTGACATGAAGCAGAATGCCTCAAGGAACTCAAGACATGAGCCAGAAAAAGAGAGAGTCAGAGTTTTGAAAGGAAACATGAGCATAAGATGCCCAGGTAAAAGTCAAACAAAGGTCATTCAACATTTACATGATTGATATTTCTAAAAGGAAAACAAACATGTGCATTCTTTTCTCAAAGATATGATTCAAGAATATAGTTCTAATATGTTAAATCTTAAAGTGTGAAAATTCCTGTCAACAAAGGGCACATTGTGACACAAGAAAGTCATGTCTAGAATCAGAGGAGAAAATATTGCCCTCAGATTTATTGAAGAGCAACAATAAGTATTAGAAAGAAGTAAGGGGCTATCTATGAATTTCAGAGGGAATAAGATGAGACCCAGCAATTTTATATGTAGCTAAATCATGACTAAGTGAGATTCATACCAGGTGTGTAAGAATGGTTCAATCAATGTCATCCACCACAAAAGTAAAATAAAGGAAAGAATCATATGACCTTATCAATAGATGCAGATAAAATCTAATAGTAATTCCTGATAATAACTCTCAGAAAAAGAAGAACAGAAGAGAATTCAACTTAATAAAGGTTATATGTACAAAATCAACAGCTAACCTTCATCTCAATGTACATAGAGTGAAACCTTTCCTAGTGAACAGGAACTAGACAATTTTGCCCACTATATCCACTTATATTCAACATTTTATTGGAAGTTCTAGCCAGGACAATAAAGCAAGAAAGGGAAGTCAAATTTATCCAAATTGGGAAGGAAGAAGTAAAATTCTCCCTATTTGCAAATGATATATATAGAAAACCCAAGAGAATCTGTAAGAAAATTACTGGAATTAATTGAAAAGTTGAGCATAGTGATAGAATACAAGAAGAACATTAAAAAAGAAAAATCAGCTGAATTCCTCTATACTAGCAACTTATTGCCGTTCAGTCAGATCCGACTCATAGTGACTCTTCCTTGGGTTTCAGAGGCAGTATCATTATGGAAGTAGATTGCCTTAGGAGATCAATATCATTTACAGTAGTTACTGAAAGGTAAAAACTTTGGAATAAACTTTTCCAGGAACACAAAAGCTCCGTACAAAGAAAACTACAAAACCCTATTTCAAGAAACCATAAGAGATCTCTACATGTTCATGGATAGGAATACTGAGCATTTTGAAAATGTCAATACTACCCAAAAGAATCTATATATTGCATGCAATCCTGATCCAGATTCCATCAACATTCTTTAAAGACCTGAAAAAATCAATCACTAATTTAATATGGAAAGGGAAGAGACTTCAGATAAGCAAAGTGCTACTGAAGAACAAAGTAGGAGATCTCACATTCTCAAATCTCAAAGCAAACTACAAAGTCACAGTTGTCAAAACAACCTGGTACTATCGGTATAATGATAGACACACAGATCAGTGGGATAGAATTGAGAACCCAGAAATCGATCTATTGATCTATGGTCAGCTGATATTTGACAAAGGGTGGAAATCAATTCAATGGGGAAAGGATAGTCTTTTTCACCAATGGTGCTGGCAAAACTGGATATCATTTGCAGAAAAATGAAACAAGATCCTTATCTCACACCACAAAAATGAACTCCTTAAATGTGAAACCTAAAATTGTAAAGTTAATCAAAGAGAAAAATAAAGGCAAACATAGGGGGCCTAATTTATGGCACAAATAGATTATCAAGCATAACCCAAGACACACAAACAGCAGAAGATAAACTAAATGATTGAGACCTTCTAAAAGTTAATTCTGATGTGTATCAAAAGACTTCTCCAAAAGAATTAGAAGAGATCCTACAGAATGGAAAAAAAAAAAAAAAAAAAGGCAATGACATATTGGACAAAAAGGACTTATCTCCAAAATTTATAGAAAAATCCAACACCTTAACATCAAAAACACAAACAATCCAATTTAAAAATAGGCAGAATATATGAACTTCACCAAAGAAGATATTCAGGCAGCCAAAAAACACATGAAAAAATGTTCGGCATTTAATGATTAGATGCCATTACAGAGACGCAAATACAAACAACCATGACATACCATGTCATCCCAGCATTAATATCAAAATTCAACAAAACAGAAAATAACAAATGCTGGTGAGGATGTGGAGAGATTGGGACACTAATACACTGCTGGTGGGACTGTAAAATGATGCAACCACTGTGGAAACTGGTAAGGTGATTATTTAAATATTTGGAAATAGAAATACCATTTGATCCAGCAATCCTATTACTAGGTATATATCCTAAAGATGTGAGAGGCAGGGCATGAAAAGATATATGCACACCCATGTTCATTGCAGCACTACTCACAAGAGCAAAGAGATGGAAAAAAACCTAAGTGCCCATCAACCGAGGAATGGATAAACAAACTATTGTACATACACACAATGGAAGATTCTGAAACCCTAAAGAATAATGTGGAATCTGCAAACCACCACATAGCATGGATGAACTTAGAGGACATATTGCTGAATTAAATAAGTCAATCACAGAAAGACAAGTATTGTATCTGTCCACTATTGTAAAAAGTTAAGAAAAAATTTATACATGGAAGGAAAATTTCTTTGTTGGTTACTGAGGATGGGAGAAGGGAGGAAAAATTCCTAGGTAGATAGAAAAAAAAAATATATATATATATATATATATATATACACACACACATACACACATATAGAAACCAAAGATTATTAGTGGGTTACCAGTGGTAAGAGGGAAGGGAAGCTTTTGTTTGTGGGACATTGAGTTTATGCTAATAATGGTGGAATATCTGGAATATGATAGCAATAACGGTGGCATTATATGAAAAATGTCATCAATGCCCCTAAGCTATACTTGGGGATATTGGTATATTGGTAGATGTTTTTGCATGTTTCACCACAATAAAATTAAAAAAATATATATATTATAAAGAGACTGGTATTAAATCTAATGATTTTAAATTTAGACCTAAAATGATTTAATCATTGGAATTTTCATTACATAATGTTTTATTTTCTTAGTTTTGCTACATATAACAGAAATATCACAAGTAAGTGACTTTACCAATCAGAAATTTATTTTTTTACAGTTTAGTAACCAAGAAGCCTGAATTCAGGACACTGGCTCTAGGGGAAGTCTCTCTATCTGTCCATTCTGGGAGAGAAAACTTATCTCAAATTCTCTAGCTGGAAATTTGTGGAATTCCTGAATTGGAAACTGGTCTGCATCTCTGGACTGCAGATAGTATCAGTTTCTCCCCATGTATCTGCCTTCTTCTGGACCCAATCTCTTCTTGTATATCTCAAAAATTTTTTGGTGTAACACATGCCCACATTGATATGGCCTCATAACTATAACAAAATTTCCAAATGTGATTTTATCAAATAGAATAAAGTTTAGAATTCCAACACATATTTTAGGAGTCACAATTCAATCCATAACACACTGTGAATTACAAACCATGAATATCTGACAGTAAAATTCTCAATAATAGCAACATCAATAGAAAGTTAAGTGGGGAGAAAAATAATAGAAAGTAAAAATTTGAGTTTTTTGATAATTTTTCATAATAAGGGGTCAATTTACATAGCCTAAGAAACAAAACATTAAAAAAAAAACTTAATAATTTCAAATCAGCACATGTAATCATGATATTCCTTATTTTAGTTTGTGTGATATAAACAGTAAGTATTTATTTGAAGAGATTTATATAGAGAGATCACTGCTTGTCTGTCAGTTTGTTGAACTATGGTGGCTTGCACATTGTACTGATGCTGGAAGCTATGCCTTCAGTGTTTCAAATATCAGCAGGATCACCCATGGTCAACAGATTTCAGCAGAGCTTCCAGACTAAGACCAGGAAGAAGAGCATGGCAGTCCACTTCTGAAAATACTGGCCACTGAAAATCTTATGAATAGCAGTGAAACACTGATATAGTGCTTGATGCACTTTATGATGAATATCAAAGACTATAGCTTTCAGTATGGATTACACCCCAACAGAAAATAAAGAAAAATCCTCACAAAATGACCAAGAAGCAACATTTTATCTATGGAGAAAAGAGTGATGTTTTCAGCGATTCTGTTTTACTTGGATTCACAATCACTAATCATGGAAGCAGCAGTCAAGAAATCAAATGACAAATTGCACTGGGGAAATCTGCTGCATGGGGCTTCTTGGAAGTGTTAGGGAGAGAAGATGTCACTTTGAAGACTAAGGTGCACCTGACCCAAGCCAGGATGTTTTCAATAGCCTCATATGCACTTGTGAACTGGACAATGAATAAGGAAGATCACAGGATGAATTGATGCATTTGCATTGTAGTGTTGGTGAAGAATACTGAACATACCATGCACTGCCAAAAGAAGACCAAATCTATCTTCGAAGAAGTATAGCCGGAACACTTCTTACAAGTGAGATTGGCCAGACTTCATTTCACCAACTTTAGTCATATTGTCAGAAGGGAGCAGTCACTGGGGAAGGACATCATTCTTGGCAAACCAAAGGACCTGTGAAAAAGGGAAAGACCCTTAACAGGAAGGAGTGACACAGTTTCTACAACAATGAGATCAAGTATGGCAACGATTGTGAGGATGGCATGTTGTTGTTGTTGTTATTGTTATGTGCCATGGAGTCGGACCCGACTCATAGCAACCACTCCTTGGGTTTCTGAGGTGGTATCCCTATAGAAGTAGATTGCCCAACCTTCCTTCCAAGGAGTAGCTGGTGGGTTTGAACCACCAGCCTTCTGGTTAGTAGTCAATTGCCTTAGGCACTATGCTACCAGAGCTGGACTGGGTATTGTTAAATTCTGTTGTATACGGGGTTGATATGAGTCAAAATTGATTCAACAAAAACAGCATATATGGAGAAATAATCAATCGAACAGAAGTTGGAAAATTCAATACATTACATTATATAATTGATAGAATCATTAAATAGAACATCAATAAGTAAATGGTAGAATTAAACAAAACTATAAATCAACTAGAACTAGCAGACTTCCATAGAACACTCTACCTTAAATATAGGAGATGCACATGACACAACATGCCAAAACATATAGGAAAAAGATAAGCAGGTGCTTTGAAGGAAATTTATGGTTCTATGTGCCTATGTTGAAAAAGAATAAAGATTTCAAATTGACAATGTAAGCTTACATCTTAATGTAATGAAATGAGAAGAATAAACTAAACCTGAAGCAAGCAGAATAAATAATAAGAATTAAAGTGGAAATCAGTGAAATAGAGAAAGGAAAAACAATTGAAGTAATCAATACCAAAAGTCGTTTCTTTTGAAAAATCAATAAAGTTTATAAATCTTTAACTAGACTGACAACAAGAGAGAAAGAGAGAGGAAGAGAGAAGGCTAAAATTCCTAAAAGGGAAATGAAGGGAGGACATTATTACTCACCTTACAGAAATAAGAATATTTAGAAGAAAATATAATGAATAACAGTATGTTAAGAAATTAATAAACTTAGATGAAAGGAAAAAAAATTATTAGAGTTAGCAAAACTGAAGAAAAAAATAAAAAATAAAAATCTGAATAGATCTGTAACTAATAAAGGACTAAATTAGTAATAAAAAATAAAATGACTAAGCACAAAGTAAAGTCTAGGCTGAGAGCAATTAACTGGTAAATTCTTAGAAATATTTAAAAAAAGAATCAACGTCATTTACTCACAGGTTATTCTCAAAAAAAAACTTTTATCTATAATTGAGTCATTGCTTCATTTCAATCTCAATTTATCTACCTATTATTAATGTTAATTTACAACTAAATGTGATTAAATTAGCTTGAATAAAATAATTCTATTTTTTCCTCATTTTCTCTGTCATCTACCACCTATCTATCATCTATTTATTTATCTATCTACCTACCTACTTACCTATTACTTGTCTACCTCTTTATCTTCTCTTCCATATTTCAGTAAAGAGCTATATATAATTATATAAATAAAAAAGTATTATTATGTATTAGAAATGTGATTGAATTTTAAAATTTCCCTCTTTATATATCTTTTCTAACTTTAATTGTTACTAACAAAATAAATTTACTACTTCCTAACAAAGTAGTATATGAAGTCTTCTAATATAAATATTTAAATACTTTGGTTTTTATCAGTTTTTCTGAATTTTCCATGTCAACAGCTATAGATGACTTTATGAACACTTTAGGAGAAGGTTAAATGGAGAATTAGTGATCATTTTATATTTTCATTTTGTAGTATACTGAGCATAAATATTATGTTTTAATTCTTTTGGATTGAAGTGGTCTTCAGTCCATAAGCAATGGTAAATTTTCTACAAGATTGCTTTCTTATTTATCTTTATATTTTATTTGATCATGTAACCAGCTACAGTTCTTTTTCTGTAATTATTTGTTAGAATATATTTTCTGTACACCTGATTTTTTTTTAATTTTAATTACATATATAGTTGCTTTCATCATATTTACTTCTCTATATAATAAGAGATGTTAGGGCATTCACAATAGTGCATATTTATGAGGAAATTTAGTATAGAAAATTTTTGGAAGAATCATATGGCTTCCAGCAATGTGAAGAGTCTGAGATTTTACCTTATTTTGAAGCTAATAAATTAACCTATTATTGTTTCATAGATGCTGCCAGAAGTTCCAGAGATTGCTGGGTCAGAGAGAAACAAAGTATTTTGCTATTAATGGCACTGTAGGTTACTTGAGATTTAGGTAAGTATGGGTTCTCCTTGTCTTCCAGCCTCATGGAGATGGTTTAGAGTTGTCCAAGTATATGTTGCGCACACAAGGAATCTGCCTGACATTTGAACTAATGTGAGTTTGAGAAACTCAAAATTATATAAAAGGGTTGTTGTCAAACCTGCCAGTCTTCGTTTTAGGTGAGATGTTATCTTCATTTTCCTAGAAAGCAAACAAATCTACCTTCTGCTTTGGAGGCAGACAATGTTCCTTTCTCACAGATTGCTTCCTATATAAATATAATAGACTAGCTACACTAGGAAAAGAACTGCAGTACAAAGTGCAAACACACTACAGAAAATTGCCTCTTACTGTCAAAGGAAAGTTTGAAAATGGGTGGAT
>NW_006921938.1:1418624-1420430 GCF_000298275.1 Orycteropus afer afer
GACTCATAGAGACCCCTCCTTGGGTTTGTGAAGGGGTATCTCTACAGGAGTAGATTGCTCAATCTTCCTTCTGAGGAGTGGCTGGTGGGTTTTAACCACCTGGATTCTGATTACCAGTCGAATGCCTTAGACACTGCCACCAGAGCTCCAGAAAAGACAGTGGGTATGAACTGCTAATCTTTGGGCTAGAAGCTGATTGCATTAACCATTGCACCACAAGAGCTCCTCAGTAATCAAAGTAGGAGAGCTAAACTTGAGTTAAGCATATGTTTAAATAATACTTGTATCAATGTTTATGACTACATTTTAAACTTTATTTGGTATTTTCTGAATGAGATTATCATAATACATTAAAATTTATGCAAAAATACAACAAATATTGAATTATTATTTTATTTCCTTAAAAAGGAGCTATGGTGGTATAGTGGTTAAGACATTTGGCTCCTAGGCAAAAGATTGGTGGTTTGAACCTACCAGCTGCTCTGCAAAAGAAAGCTGAGGCAGTCTGCTTCGATAAAGATTTACAACATTGGAAACCCACCCCAATAGGTGGTTGCTAAGAGTTGGAATGGACTTGATGGTAGTAAGTTACATGTAAAATATATAGATATAGATACAGATATAGATATAGATACAGATATAGATATAGATATATAGATATATATAGTTATAGAAGTAAGAGAAAGTTTTTCAATCAGATCATCTGGTGTGGGTTACAACATATCTGCATGAATGTGGGAAATTATAATTTCACCTTGTACAAAATATGATTAAAAAAGCATATAACACATGACATTTTGAATATATAATATAATATTAGATGTTAAATATATATGGGTATATATTATGACCAAAGTAAGAATGGAAAAAATTTACATTAACAGTTGCTATTATTGTCATGATTTGTATTATAAAGACTAGCAGCATCAGCAGCATTGGTAGGAACAAAGACACCAGAATTATATTATAAAATTAAGGGTTGGACAATAGAGATTAAGACAATTTTTGGCTAAGGACAGTTGAGGACCAAGATCATGAATGTTTATGAAAAAATTACAACTTGAGAAATATGACTGGGAAATATGCAAACATTTCTGAGTTGAAATATAATTGCTATCTGATTAGATTGTATGGCCTGTCAAATGATATAACAGATTTAAAAGAAACTGAGCTACCGTTTCGGGTAAAAAAAAAAAAAAAAAAACTAAGTATTTATTATAAAAAAGTAGTTAATTAAAGTTACTTTAAATGGAAAGTCCAAAATTTTAAAAACATTGTTAATATTTTCTAGTAGTAGCTTAGATAGTTATTAAAATACAAAAGTTATAAAAATCACTTTTGTATACCACTCTTAATTGTTTAAAAGAAGCTAAGCATTATTTTCCTCTTGTAACTACAAACGTCTCATACACACATCAACAAAACACGTTAATAAATATGCCTTACTGTGTTTCTTTCTGGGCTAACAATATGTTGTAAATTTAAAATCACTGTACTTTCCTCAACAATTGTTAATGAAGATACATTGCTGCAAATCTCACGTGAACCTCTCTTCCATGTCACAAAATTGCATTAAAGGCTAATTGATAAGGCTCTGTGATTAACAGTGTTTGTACATCTGCAGTCTGTATCTCTTCAAAATATCTACCATTACAGGAGAAGAAAATGCTTTGTAAAATAAAATAATTTAGAAATTAGGTGAAAATGGGTTCCGGCAAGATGGCGGACTAGGCAGAAGGATTGCACAGACCCTCTTCAACAAAGAAAAGGGAAACCAATTAACACAGACACAGAAGATAATCTTGG
>NW_006921938.1:1429250-1441783 GCF_000298275.1 Orycteropus afer afer
CCTAAAAAAAAAAAAAAAAAAATTAGGTGAAAATTAATTGTAAAGTATAAAGGAATATGCTAAAATGATATTTTTATTGAGCTCAAAGTCTGAATAAGCAAATATTCTAATATATTGCCAAAAAAAAAAAACACAGGATATAAGTCTGCATTTGTAGTTGTTTTAGTTTAGCGAAAATGTTTTACTTGGATTTTTATGTTTAATATTTAATTTAAAAACTAATATATCCTTTATTAGGTTATGGGCTAATCTTAACTTTCATTCTCTGGGGATATAACCTTGACCAAATGTCAAATATCTGTTGGGAATAGTGAAATAAAACATTATGAGCATGCATACCTTACTTGAATTAAGGCATAATATTGGCTCTTCTTACTTAATAGGATATCATGGGCAAAGTGGATTGGAGTAAATCCCTCAGATATGGAGTCATAGGACACATTTCAGTACAGCTAAAACATCTATTACTTCTGGATATTTTGGAATATGACTGATTGTCTGTTCATTTGTAAAACTGGCATAATATTATAATCTCACTGGAATGAAAATAACTCAGAACAGAGCCACTGTTCTGTTATACCTAAGGTCAGCATGAGTTTGAGCCAACTGGACAGCAAAAAACTACAATGGCAATATAAAGCATTGTTTTAAATGATTTACATACATGACATCAATTTTACATCAATGCCACCATAAGAAAAAGTACAGTTTTATCTCCATTTTTTCAGGTGAAGAAAGACATAGACAAGGTAAATACATTTTCCAATATTACCACACTATTAAGTGGTGTAGGGGCCATGCAAACACAGGCAGTCAGATTCCAGTGATTTCTTTCTCTACTGCTATAATATAATACTTTTTCAATCTATAAGGCAGATGAGGTTGAGTTGAGTAAAATACCGTAAACACTATTTTTCTTCATACATACATTCTTATACTTAAATTCACTTTCTCTCTCCCCCCTCTCTCTCTCTCTCTCCCTCTCTCTCTCTCTCTCTCTCTCTCACACACACACACACACACACACACTTCTCTTGTAACAAGGTAGAAAGATCCTATGAACCTCCGTATTGGCCAAGGTGTCAACATATCACACACAAAAAAATAAAAATAGGTAAGCAAATAAAGAACTCTTTCCTTCTAGTCAATTCTGTCTCTGTGACCCTAAAGGACAGAATAGAACTGTCTCATAGGGTTTCCAAGGCTGTAATCTTTATGGAAGCAGACTGTTACATCTTTATACCACAGAGCTGATGGTGGGTTTAAACCACAGTTTTCAATTAGCAGCCAAGCTATTAAGCATTGTGATGCCAGGATTCCTTGTTTCACAAAATAGATCTTTCTTTGTCGTACATACACCTGATGGACACACAAATTATGGCAACATCTCTCTAATATGCAGTGTTTTTTGTGGTTCTGCACAAGTCCTATTCTCTGTTTTCTTCTGATAGCCCTGTATTTGTTTAGAAATAGCAATGCTCCTGAACAACAATGAAGTACATATGGAGGTGCATTGGTGTAGGTAACAGACTACCTGTCTATTGTTGTTGTCAGGTGTTGTCAAGTTGAAACACTGCCTGGTCCTGTACTATCCTCACAATTGTTGCTGAGCTTGAGCCCATTGTTGCAGTCATCGTGTCAATCCATCTCATTTTGGGTCTTCCTCTTCTGCTGATCGACGTTATCAAGCACAGATATCTTTCTCCAGAAACTAGTCCCTCTGACGACATGACCAAAGTATGTCAGATGAAATCTGGCCATTGTCATCTCTAAGGGGCATTCTAGTTGTACCTCAAATCTTAGGCTACACAGAGAGAATGCTAATAGTCCAACTAATGAAGTTAGTTCATTGTCACTATGACACTCAAATCTCACTGCCATCGAGTTGATTTCAACTCATAGCAACCCCTTCTTCCATTTCTGAGGTGTTATCTCTATGGAAATAGATTGCCCAATCTTCCTTCTGAGGAGTGGCTGGTGGGTTTGAACTGTCATCCTTCTGGTTAGCAGTCAAATACTTTAGGCACTATGCAACCAAAGAGGGGTTGCTATGAGTTGTATTTGACTCAAGGGCAATGGATTTGGTTACTATGACACTAGAACTGGAAAATTGATAATCACTTAATCCCATCTCTATGACAATAGATAAAATGTTTTTAGTTAACCATATCATTGCTTGCTGATTAGTAGAAAGATATCATTAACTTTTGTCTCCAAGGTGTTACCAGCTTATTTTAAAATGAATACTTCCATTGTCACCCTGTAAAATACAGGAAGGTGAACATTTGAGTTAAATAGTTGGAGATTTAGTTAATAACAAAATCTCTGTCTCTCTCACTATTGTCTAGTTGGATTTGACTCAAAGTGACCCCTCCCTGGGTTTCCCAGGCAATATCACTACAGAAGTAGTTTGCCCAATCTTCCTTCCAAGGAGTGGCTGGTAAGTTTGAACCACCAACCTTCTGGTAGCAGTCAAATGTCTTAGGCATTATGGTACCAGAGCTCCTTAATAACAGAATAAGAACCAAGAATGCTATAAAGTTAACTGTATTGATTTAAAATTGAATAATCCCTAGGAAGGCAAAGTCATTAATGCATCTTACTATTATTTTAAAGTTGGAAAGCATAGTAATTGTATTGAAATTCCAAATGATATTTCCATTTTTATGTTCACATTTAATTTATATACTTCTCTTACAACTTTTAAGAAGTGCCCAAAGATTGAATATCTTTAATGAGTATCTGTATCTTTTCAAAGACTCTTTAGACATTTTTATTTTGCTATTTGTTTTCCAAATGCTCTTCTCATTACTCACAAAATTTAGTGCTACCAATTCTATCCCATAATATGTGTGTGTTATATGCCGTTGAGTAGGACCCGACTCATAGAGACCCTTCCTTGGGTTTCCGAGGCAGTATCACTAAGGAAGTGGATTGCCCAACCTTCCTTCCGGTGAGCGGGTGGTGGGTTTGAACCCACAGGCTGGTGGCCTTCTGCTCAGCTGTCAAGTGCCTTAGGCACTACGCTACCAAAGCTCCCTTCCCATAATAAGCAGATGTTATTGAGTTAAGATTTGTACGTAAGTATGTTAAGTAAGAAAGAAAAAAATGATTTTTCTTATTTGTGTCTCCAGATGTTTTATGTCAGATGAAAACTAATATGTATTGCCTTGCCAGTGCCTAAGGCATCTGACTGCTAACTAGAAACCTGGAAGTTCAAACCCACTAGCAACTCCTCGGAAGAAAGATTGGACAATCTACTTCTGTAGAGATACCACTTGGAAACCAAGGAGAGGTCACTATAAGTCAAATGAACTTAATGGTGGCAAATTGTTTTTTTGTTTTTTTTTTCTAAATATAGTATAGCCATGTGATTATAATCACTTCTCTAGAAATTATCATCTCTAGCACTAAAAGGATAAACAAACCAGAAAAGTAAAACATTTAGCATTTATCATTTTACTTTATGAATTTTTAACTAACAATAGAAAGTCACTTCTTCATTTACATAACTAAAAATAAAAGTAATTTAATTATTATTATCAAGTAAAATTTATTTATGCTCTTTTAACCTAATTATTTTATTATAGGGGATGTTTATTATTTTAGAACAACATTCATTTTAGATGTATACATTTCCATTTTGTAAATATTTTCCCAAAGCAATATATCTTTATCTTTCCTTCTTCTTCTTCTTTTTTTTTTTTTTTAAATAAAATCCAATATGTGGCTGCAAAACTATGATGTACTTTTGTTGATACATTTTTGGACATATATGCAATTTCTTTAATATCAACAGCCTAAGTTAAAGATCAAGTCAGGACATTAGACGACGTGTAGCATTGGGAAAGTCAACTGCGAAGGAACTGTATCAAGTGCTGAGGAGCAAGGATATCTCCTTGAGGACTAAGGTGTGCCTGACACAAGCCATGATATTTCCAATTGCCTCATATGCATGTGAGAGCTGGACAATGAATAAGGAAGACCAAAGAAGAGTTGATGCTTTTGAGTTGTGGTGCTGGCGAAGAATGCTGAAAATACCATGGACTGCTAAAAGAACTAACAGATCTGTCCTGGAGGAAGTGCAGCCAGAATGCTCCTTGGAAGCTAGAATGGCCAGACTTCGTCTCACCTATTTTGGTCATGTTGTCAGAAGGGACCATTCCCTGGAGAAGGATGTCATTCTTGGTAGGGTGGAGGGTCGACGAAAGAGAGGGAGGCTTTCAAAGAGATGGATTGACATGGTGGCTGTGATGATGGGCTCGAGTATAGCAGGGATTGTGGGGCTGGCATAGGATCAGGCAGTGTTTCGTTCTGCTGTGCATGGGGTCACTATGAGTCGGAAACGACTCGACGGCACTTAAAAACAACAAGTTAAAGATTAAAAGATTGTAAAATGATTGGAATTATACAATTATAATGTTAAGAAAATTAATCAAATTATGGGCAAATTGTTGAAAATATTCAGTTATTACTCTAGGGAATGTTTACATGAGTTGTTGTTACCCAATATATACAGAATTAGTATTTTTGGACAGTCTTTCTGATTTCTTCTGACCCAAGGAGGGCTCTTAATTTTTCTGATTTTGTCTATTGAACTTCCTGGCCTAATATTTTAATTTGGTGTTCACAAGGAGCTACTAGCCTCTCTTAAATGCTTATGACCAAAATTTCCATTGTTTCTGAGAGCACCCTGAGGCTCGAATTTCATACTAGTTACCAATTGTTGCCTAGTGGATTCTGACTCTGTAACATTCATATATGTTAGAATAGAGTTGTACTTCATAGTATTTTTGATGGCTGATGAGGTAACTCAGTGGACTGATATTCTCAGCCTTTCAGTTAGCAGTCAAGCACTTAACAGTTTCCATCACACAGAAACTCTGAACTTCCCTAAATGCTATTCCAATAAAATCAGGTCCTTGGTGAGAACTTTGTTGTTATGATTTGACTATTCTCATGGTCAAAATCTCAGTATCACTGTTCTAAAACTAGGAACAAGAACTGTGGCCTAATTCACTCAGAGGGATGTTAGGCAACATTCTCAGGGATGTTAGTCCCTGAGAATGGAATCTCCATGTCATAAGCGAAGTAGAGTAAAGCAATCGATGTACCAGTATTATTGACCTGCTATGCCTAGTGCAGAATTTCTTTGCTATTAGTTGGGACTGGATGGAGAAAAGAAGCCTCTGAAGTCTTGACCACATATACCTGGACTTTAGAATCTGAAACATAGAGTGGAGGGTAACAAGAAATACTGGTTTCTTGTTTCTCCTGAAGAGATAGGACAGTTCTTATCCGGGATCTATGAGGTAGAGGGAATCCTTTCTTTGTGACAATCCACCATGAGCATAACTTTTTAGGGTTACAAGTCATGCCACAAGTGCCACAAACTCTCACTGTTCTTACCAAGATTCAGTAGATTTTTCTTGAGTAAATGTTTCTTCATGCGTTGTTTTGGTTTGGTCTTTTTAATTACTTCTATACCAGTTGTAGTTATTTTTATGGAAAGTTCCTCAGATTACAATTCTATAAGACACTTGTTCAAAATATGTTTAAAATACATTTTTAATCAACTTTGAAACTAAAATAAGATAAAGATGACTGGAAACATGATAGAGAAAAGAGAATAAGCAAAATTTCAAATACAAGGCATTTTTAAGGAGCAATAAACAGTCCAGTTTGGTTGAAACAACTAGACATTTAAGAATATTGAAACAATGACTAAACAGATTGATTAGATAAGAGTTCCTTCTGAGGGGTGTATAGGTAAATGTATTTAATTTTGTAGATAATATAACATTATTCAAAATTTAATATAATAAATTAAAAATTTCTCAATCAAGGTACCATTATCATAAAATATCCACTGCTATCAAGTATTCTAACTCATGCTCTTGTTGTTCTACTCACTCACTCACTGCCGTTGAGTTGGATCCGACTCATAGTGGCTCCTCGTTGGGTTTCTGAGTCAGAATCACTATAGAGGTAGATTGCCCAAGCTTCCTTCTGAGGAGTGGCTTGTGGGTTCGAACAACTAGCCTTCTGGTTAGCAGTCAAATGCCTTAGGCACTATGCCACCCAGGGTTGTTAGCTGCTATCAATTCAGCTCCAACTCATAGTGACCTTGTATACAATAGAATTAAACAGTGCCAGGTTCTGTGGCATCCTTACAATCCTTGTTATACTTAACTTCACCATTGTAGCCTCTGTGTCAACTCTTGAGAGTCTTCCGTTTTTTCACCAAACCTCTATTTTACCAAGCATGACATCCTTCTCCAGGGACGGATCCCTTTTGACAACATGGCCAAAGTAGATGAGTTGCAGTTTGGCTATTCTCACTTCTGAGGAGCATTCTGGTTGCACCTCTTCTAGGACAGCACTTTAAAGAGGTCCCTTGCAAGGTTTGCCCAATGTGATATGATATTTGATTTTTTTTTTTTTTGTTCATTTATTCAGCATCATTTACTGTTAAATATTGACCAATTATTTTTTGTTACAGTGACTCTGTGTATTACTTCCATCTTCTTTAAAAATTCCCTACATCATATAATATTTTGCCCATAACAACAACAACAAAATCAATTCACTGTTGTTGAGTCAGATTTAACTCATAACAACCCCTCCTTGGGTTTCTGAGGCCATATCACTACAGAAGTAGATTGCCCAATCTTCTTTCTGAGGAGTGGCTGATGGGTTTGAACCACCAGCCTTCTGGTTAGCAGCCAGATGCCTTAGGCACTATGCCACCAGAGCTCCTATTTTGCCTTCAATATTACAATTTGAGGCTTGAATATTTTCTCCAATCCTTTCAGCTAGGGAAATGCTGAGTATATTTTTCCATTTTAATTTTCTAATTTCAGTTCTTTGCACATTTCATTACAATATTTTTGTTTTGTCTTCTAGAACCACCCTTTCAAACCTTCTGCTCAACTCTTCTATTTCATCATTTTTTACCTTCTCTTTAGCTACTTTGCACTTAAGAGCAAGTTTCAGAGTCTCTTCTGACATCCATTTTTGTCTTTACTTCTTTTCCTATCTGTTTAATGACCTTTTCTTCATGTATACTGTTCCTGTTGTCATCCCACAACCTGTTTTATATTCAGTCTTAATGTTTAATGTGTCAAAACTATTTTTCAGATGGTCTCTAAATTCGGGTGAAGATTGTACTTTGGCTCTAGTGGACTTGTTTCAAATTTCTTCAGCTTCAATTTTAACTTGCATATGAGCTATTAATGGTGTTCTGGTTACACAGTACCTCTCTGTTAAGATTATACCACAAATGGCATGGCCTTAACAAACAGGAATTTATTCTCTTACAATTTGGAGGTTTTAAGTCCAAGTTCAAAGTGCCAGGCTCTAGAGACTGAGTGAAAGCCCTTCAGACTTGGGCCTCACTTCTGCCTCCAGCTCCTGGCCCACTGAAGCTAGAGGCTTCTCTTCACTCAAACCAACTGCTGGCTGCTGAGGCTACCAAGCCCAAAGCTGACAAATAAAAAGGCACAGTCCCGATGTTATGAAACCACATGGGAGATTATTGATCTCCCATTGTAGGTCTCAAGATCAGCAGAGCATGGCAAACTGCTGAACAATGACATGGCTACATGCAGGGTCCAAGTGTGACACAAGCTAGAGACTATCCCCAAGGCTTCTCATTATATACATGAAGCAGACCACATCCCAAAGGCAGCTACTCAACTGTTTGGGGTAGATCCCACAATGGAGTTGATTGCCAGTCTCATGGTGAGGAATAACTACCACTAGTTGTCCAGCCACTCAACCAGGCCCAGCCAAGTTGACACACAAACATAACCACCACAAATGGTCTGTTCCACAGTTAGCTCCTGGTCTTGTTTTAACTGATGACAATGGGCTTCTTTATCAGCTCTTTTGACAGATGTTAATTTGATTCCTGTGTATTCTGCCTGGTGAAGTCCAACTCTACTAGTGTTATTTATGTTGTTGAAAAAGGTATTTATTTGCAATGAATAAATCATTAGTCTTGCAGTATTCTATCATGTGCTCTCCAGCATCTTTTCTGTCACCAAGGCCATGTTTCTTAACTACTCATGCTTCTTCTTTGTTTTGAACTTTTGCATTACAATCACCAATAGTAATCTATACAAATTAATTGCATGTGTAATCAATTTCAGACTGTAGACATTGGTGAAAACTTTCAGTTTTTTCATCTCTGGCTTTAGTGGTTGGTGTATAAATTTGAAAAATTATGTTAGTAGTATTAACTCGTCTTCCTTGTAGGTATATGAACATTACCCTATTTCTGACAGCATTGTACTTAAGGATAGATCTTCAAATATTCTTTTTGATGATGAATGTGGACGCATTCCTCTTTAATTTGGCATTCTTAGCATAGTAGACCACATAAATATCTGATTCAAAAAGAGGTAATACCAGTCCATTTCAGCTCACTAATGATATCAATCTTTATGCATTCTATTTCATTTATGACACCTTACAAATTTCCTGTATTCACACGTCATATATTCCATGTCATATATAATCAGAATAATCATTTCTGATTATTAATAAATGAATGCAACTGTTTCTTCCTATTTTGAGTTTCGTTCCAATCGGCAAACGAAGGTGCCAAAAGCTTTACTCTACCCACACTGTGTTCTTAAGGTAGACTCTTCTTTTCCAGTTTGAGTGTCTACCTGAAGGGCTCATCTTTGGGCACTGTATTAGACATTGTTTCCCTACTATCTATACCGTTTTCCTGTAATTTATCTGACAGTATTTCACCGCTATTCATAAGTTTTTCATTTTTTCAGAAGTGGATAACATTTTCCTTCTTCCCAGTCTGTCCCAGTGTGACTCATACTGACCTTTTAGTACAGAGTAAAACTGCCCATAGGGTTACTAACAGTGCAAACTGTAATGAAAGCAGACTGCTTCATCTTTTTCTTGCGGAGTGGCTAGTGGGTTCAAACCACTGAACTTTAGCAGCTGAATGCATTAATCATTATGTCAACAGAGCTCCAAGAAGTGCCTAAGGCATTTGACTGCTAACCAGAAGGCTGGTGGTTCAAACCCAACAGCCACTCCTTGGAAGAAATATTGGGCAATCTACTTCATAGTAGTACTGCCTCGGAAACCCAAGGAGGGGTCACTATGAGTTGGATCCAAGTCATTGGCAGTTAGAGTTTTTATTTTTTGGTGTAAAAGATAGAAGAATTAAAAACTATTTTATTATACATATATATAGCATATATATATATAGCAAACATATACAATTTCAATATATAACACATTATATATATTTAATATATAAATAGTATATTGCATACATTATATATATAGTATGTATATATGTGTGTGTGTGTGTGTGTATACATATATATAGTGTGTGTGTGTGTTTATGTATACACACACACACTATATTATATATAAACCAAAAAACCAAACTCACTAACATTGAGTTGACTCTGACTCATAGTGACTTTCCTTGGGTTTCATGGTGACCCTTTCTTGGGTTTCCCAGGAGGTATCTCTACAGAAGTAGATTGCCCAGTTTTCCTTCTGAGGAGTGGTTTGAACCACCAGCCTTCTGGTTAGCAGTCAAAAACCTTAAGAACTACACCACCAGAGCTCCTATATATAGTATGGGGGGGGGGAACCTCACTGTCATTGTATCAATTCTAACTCATAGTGACTCACACTGAGTTTCTGAGGTAAATTTTTATGGAAGTAGGTTACCCACTATCTTTCTAACATGGAGTGGCTGGTGAGTTAGAACCACAAATCTTCTGGTTAGCAGTCAAATGCCTTGGGGTCTGTGCCACCAAGACTCTTAAATATACGATATATAATATATAGTTTATATCGATAATACATATAATCCAAATTATAATACATATTATATATAATATATTTATATATGTGTTTCATATATAATACAGAAATATATATTTTATACGTAACATATTTTAAAACATGATGCATTTTATACATTGTATGTGTTATAAAATGTATTTAAAATGTAACACATATCACACACGTACACACACACATATATATGTAGGAGCTCTGGTAGCATAGGGCCTAAGGCACTTGATTGCTAACCAGAAGGCTAGCAGTTCAAACCCACCAGCCACTCCTTGGAAGGAAGGTTCAGCAATCTACCTTTATAGTGATACTGCCTCAGAAACCCAAGGAGGGGTCATTATGAGTCAGGTTCGACTCCATGGTACATAACAACAACAACATATATAATGTATTTCTTCTTGTTATATGTCTTGAGTCAGTTCTGACTCATAGCAACTCTGCACAACAGAATGAAATACTGCCTTATCACATGACATCCTGACACTCATGCTATGCTTGAACCACTCTTTGCAGCCACTGTGCCAATGCATCTCCTTGAAGGTCTTTTTCCTCTATTGTACCAAATATGATATTATTTTTTGGGGCCTGGTCCCTCTTGTTATCATGACCAACTATCAAAGAAAAAATTTTGCCATCCTTGCTTCTAAGGAGTATTGCAGACATCCTTCTTTTAAGAAATGTTTGTTCATTCTTCTGGCAGTCCATGATATATTCAATATTCTTTGCCAACACCATAATTCCAATCTATCATTTTTTTCCTTGATCTTTATTATTCATTGCTCAGCTTTTGCATGCATACAAAGTGATTGAAAATATCATGGCTTGTGTCATGTACACCTTAATCTTCAAAGTGACATCTTTGCTTTTTAATATTTTAAAGTGGTTGTTTGCAGCAGATTTGTCCAATGCTATATGTCAATTGATTTCTTGACTGCTGCTTGCATCGGGATTAATTGTGGATCTAAGTATAGTGAAACCCTTGAAGTTACAATCTTTTCTATTTATCATGATGCAGCTTATAGGTCCACTTCTGAAAATTTTTATTTTCTTTATGTTGAGGCATAAGACATATGGTAAACATATGGTCTTTGATCTTCATTGTTGTTGTTGTTGTTATGTGCCGTCGAGTCGGCCCCGACTCATAGCGACCCCTCCTTGGGTTTCCGAGGCAGTATCACTACGGAAGTAGGATTGCCCAACCTTCCTTCCGAGGAGTGGCTGGTGGGTTTGAACCGCCAGCCGTCTGGTTAGCAGGCAAGTGTCTTAGCCACTATGCTACCAGAGCTCCCTTGATCTTCATAGTAAGAGGTTAAAATCCTCTTAGTATTCAGCAAGAAAAGCAGTTCAGTAATGTAGAAAGATGAAAGTAACACACAGAGTCACTGTACCAAAAAGAATTGGTTGACATTCAGCCATTTCAGGAGGTAGCATATTATCAAAACTAGTGGTATTGAAGGAAGCCATCCAAGCTGCAATGAAAACATTAACAAAACACACAGCTCCAGAAACTGGTGGAATATATGAATGTTAAACAATTAATACACAATGACCTTAAGAAATTACTTTCTTGAAAGTAGCTTGAAAATTTCAATAAGATTTTTAAGCTTGAGAAGGAAAGGATTATGAACTTAAATCACAAGGAGTTCTCACTCACTTTCTGTGAATTTAATTGCCAGGTAAATAATATACTTATTTTTAAAACTGGTTTTCTCATTCATATTATTGTTCTTTTCAGGTGCTGTTGAATTGGCTCTGACTCAAACTGACCCTATGTATAACAGAACAGAGCACTGCCTGGTCCTGTACCACCCTCACAATACTTGGTATACCTGAGCTCATCATTGCAGCCATTGTGCCGATCCATCTCATTGAGGGCTTTCCCCTTATTCGATGACCCTCCGCTTTACCAAGAAATGGTAAACTTCCCCAGGCAATGGTGACTTCTGACAACATGAACAAAGTAGATGAGATGAAGTCTGGCCATTCTCCTTTCAAAGGAACATTCTGTCTGCACTTCTTCCAGAACAGATTGATTAGTTCTTCTGGCAATACATGGCACTTTCAGCATTCTTCACCAACACCACAACTCAAAAGCATCAGCTCTTCTTTGGTCTTTTTTATTCAATATCCAGCTTTCACATGCATATGAGGTGATTGAAAATGCCATGGCTTGAGTTAGGCATAACTTATTCTTCAAGGAGACATCTTTGCTCTTCAGCATGTTAAAGAGGTCTTCTGCAGCAGATTTGCCAAGTGCAATACTTAGTCTGATTTTGTGACTACTGTTTCCATTGGTGTTGATTGTGGAATCAATGATATGAAATCTTTGACCACTTCAACCTTTTCTTCATTTATCATGATGCTGCTTATTGGTCCAGTTCTTAAGATTTTCATTTTCTTTATGTTGATGTGTAATCCATACTGCAGACTTTTATCTTCATCTGTAAGCACTTCAGGTCATCTTCACTTGCAGAAAGCAGTGCTGTGTTGTCTGCATATTGCAAGATGTTAATGACTCTTCCTCTAATCCTGATGCCATGTTCTTCTTCACATACTGCAGATTCTGTGATGATTTGCTCACCATACAGATTGAATATGGTGAAAGGATTGTTGTTGTTGTTGTTAAGTGCCGTCGAGTCATTTCCGACTCATAGCGACCCCATGCACAGCAGAACGAAACACTGCCC
>NW_006921938.1:1442198-1453295 GCF_000298275.1 Orycteropus afer afer
GTGTCAGGCGCACCTAATCCTCAATGAGATATCCTTGCTCCTCAGCACTTGAAACAGTTCCTTCGCAGTTGACTTTCCCAATGCTACAAGTCGTCTAATGTCCTGACTGCTGCTTCCGTTGGCATCGATTGTAGAACCAAGCAACATGAATTCTTTGACAACCCCAATCTTCTCTCCATTTATTGTGATGCTGCTCATTGGTGAAAGGATACAACCCTGAAACACTTCTTTCCTGATTTTTAAATCATGAGCTCTAGTGGTGTAGTTTTTAAGGCATTTGGCTGCTAATCAGAAGACTGGGGGTTCAAACCCACCAACCACTCCTCAGAAGGAAGATCGGGCAATGTACTTCTGTAGTGATACTCCCTTAGAAACCCAAGGAGGGGTTGCTATGAGTCAGATCCTACTCAACGGCAGTGGTTATTTATATATATATTTATTTATTTATCTATTTATTTATTTATCCTTTTGTTCAGTTTGAAAGACAGCCTCCTGGTCTATGTACAGGTTCCCCATAAGCACAATTAATGTTCCAGAATAGCCGTTCTTCACAATGTTATCCATAAGTTGTTATGATCCACATAGTCAAATGCCTTTGCATAGTCAATAAGATACAAGTGAACACCATTCTGGTATTCTTTGCTTTCAGCCAAGATCCATCAGACATCAGCAGTGATATCCCTTGTTCCATGTCTTCTTCTGAATCCAGCTCATATTTCTGGAAGTTCCTTGTCAATATACTGCTGCAACCATTTTAAAATTATCTGCAGAGAGATTGTAGCTGTATGTGGTATTAATGATATTGTTTGATCATTTCCACATTCTGTGGGATCACCTTTCTTTGGATGGGTACAAATATGGATCTCTTCCAGCCAGGTGGCCAGATAGCTCTCTTCCAAATTTCTTGGCATAGACAAATGAGTGCCTGTGGTGCAGCACTCATGAGTGTTGAAACATTTCAATGGACATTCTGTCAATTCCTGGAGCCTTATTTTTGCCAATTCCTTCAGTTCATCTTTTATTTCTTCCTTCAATATCATTGGTTCTTGATCATATGCTACCTCCTGAAACAGATGAGCATTGATCAATCCTTTTTGGTACAATGACTCTGGGTGTTCCTTCCATCTTCTTTTGATGTTTCCTAAAAAATACAAACCAAACCCACTGCCATCAAGTTGATCACAATTTATAGTGACCCCCTACTTGGGTTTCTCAGACAGTATCACTTCAGAAGTAGATTACCCAATCTTCCTTCAAAGAGTGGCTGGTGGCACTATGCCACCAGAGCTCGCTACGCCATTCAATATTTTGGCCATAGAATCTTTCAATATTGCAACTCGGGGCTTGAGGTTTATCTTCAGTTATTTTAGCTTGAGAAATGTCTAGCATGTTCTGCCCTTTTGGTTTTCTAACTCCAGGTCTTTGCACATTTTATTATGATTGGCTTTGTCTTCTTGAGCTGTTCTTGGAAATCTGTTCAGCTCTTTTATGTTGTCATTTATTCCATTTGCTTTAGCTACTCTGTTTAAGAGCAAGTTTCAGAGTCACTTGTGACATCCATTTTGTCCTTTTCTTCCTTTCTATCTTTTTAGTGACCTTTTGCTATCTTCATGTATGATGTTCTTGATGTCATCCCACAATTCCTCTGGTTTGTAGTCATTGGTTTTCAGTGCATCAAATTTATTCTTTAGGTGATCTCTAATTTCAGATAGGATATAATCAAGGTCATATTTTGACTCTTGTGGACTTGTTTTAATTGTCTTCAGCTTCAATTTGAACCTGTATATGAGCAGTTGATGGCCTGTTCCACAATCATCTCCTGGCCTTGTTTTGGCTGCAGATATTGAGCTTCTCCATCACCTCTTTCCACAGACGTGGCCATCTAATTCCTCTGTATTCCATTTGATGAAGCCCATGTGTATAGCTGCCATTTCTGTTACTGAAAAAAGTATATGCAGTTAATAAGTCATTGGGACTTGCAAAATTCTATCGTACAATCTCCATCTTTATTTCTATCACCAAGGCCATATTTTCCAACTACTGGTGATACTTCCTTGTTTCCAACTTTTGCATTCTAATCACTATTAAAATTCAACATATCTAGAGTGCATGTTTGGTCAATTTCATACTACAGAAGTTGGTAAAAATCTTCAATTTCCTCTTCTTTGCCTTTGGTGGTTGGTGTATAAATTTGAATAGCAGCAGCAGCAGCAGCAGCAGCAGCAGTAGTAGTAGTAGTAGTAGTAGTAGTAATAGTAGTATTCATTGGTATTCATAATGTTGTTGTTGTCATTATGTGCTGTCAAGTCAGACCCGACTCATAGCAACTCTTCCTTATGTTTCCGAAGCAGTATCACTACGGAAGTAGATTGCCCAACCTTCCTTCCAAGGAGTGGCTGGTGGGTTTGAATGACCAGATTCCTGGTTAGCAGTCAAGTGCTTAGGTATTCATAATAGTATGCTCATAATACTAGTAGTATTCTCATTCATAGGTTTCATTTAAAATGTATGGGAGTATTGTGTGTGTGCGTTTGCACAGGGGGTATTGGGTGGCAATGAAATACATGAGTAGAAAAGCTATGTCCCACTCATCAATCTATTCATCCTAGTGTCTTCTTGTTTTTAGTAGGGAAGCCTCTTACACATTAATGAGCAAACATGTCTTTGAGATAGATGGCTGACTTAAACAATACCCTCAGACTCTGTAAACTGATTGCACATTAGGAACTGCATAGAATAGATGGCCAGTCTTCTGAAAATCAGAGTGAAATCAAATATTTCCATAAATTATTTCTTTTCATGGAAAAAAAAGTTATTAATAGTTGCATATACGTAAATACATGCAGTGAAATCAAATTTTGACACCATCATTGTAAGTGATACAAATTTTCTGGAAAATAATTATTAAATCTGTTCATATGGTTTTTGACATAGCCCTCTTGAGTGAGGAGTGATGACATTCCTGCTGACAACAATTTAATAACTTCATATGAGAGCATATGAAAAAACAGCAAATAAATGCTAGATTCCCTGATTTGCTGCTGTGCTGTCACTGTTCTCCTTCTTTAACATAATTGCTGACAACCAGAAAGGAAAACATGCTGATTTTCTCCCACACCTGATGTTCAGTAGATTCTGCATGTCACAGGCTGAGCTTCTGTCAGAAGTTAGGAGATCATGGTGAGGGAAAAAGAAGGGTACAAAACCATCTGAGGCCAAGGCCACTTGTCTATTTCCAGCAACATTGAGAAAACAGTACTCAAGATTGCTCATCTCCCTGCTGTCTTATTCCATGGGGTAAAAATTTCTCCAAATACATTATTTAGGAAGAAATTTTTTTGAAAGCATGAATACATTTAGATTTCTAATTGTAACAAAACGCTAAGGGTTTATTTCACTTATTGCAGAAAATGGGCCATAAGATGATCTTTGTAAAACATGAATCCTTCTAAATGTATGAAGACATGGGCTAGATATAGATATTTTCATTCATGTTTATTTGAATTGCAAATTCATTAATTCATATGTTATGTTTGTTCTTTTAGAAAAAGAAAAATCACAAATTTTGACAAATTCTTGTGTGGTAAAAGTTTTGTTGGTTTAATCTGATGGTTATTTTTGATTAAAAACCTATAATGAAAGGAAATAAACTTAGTAAGAGTGCTAGGATCTGAATAAGTATTTGTATATGGGACAATGAGAAATCTTGGTAAGAAGGCGATAGAAAATTTATTTTTATATCAGGTCCTTCCGGGCATAGGGTGGTACATTGAAACAAAGCAATAGAAATAAAAATAGAAAGAGGCAGATTTGGAAAGAACATAAAAGGAGTCAAAATGAAATGCATATTTCCAATCCAATGTCCCCCATTTCATTTAAGAAAAAGTGTGCAATTTTTGGTCAGAGGAGAAAATGAATTAACTTATCCACGGTCAGTGACAATTGTGGAATTAGAAATATATTTTAAGGGGCAAATTTGCCCATCCTGAGTGATCTTTTGTATTTCTCTTAATGTTTTATGTTGTTGTTGTTATGCACCGTTGAGTCGGAAATGACTCATAGTGACCCTTCCTTGGGTTTCCAAGGCAGTATCACTACAGAAGTAGGAATGCCCAACCTTCCTTCCTAGGAGTGGCTGGTGGGTTTGAATGTTCATGCAAAATAGAACACATCAAATACTGAAATTTTCTATCCTCTAACAACAACAACAACAAACAGTTCAAATCCTGTAAACTCTATTTTAATGTAAATTTACATAAATCTCAATCCACCTTCACATTCATTGCTACTCCATGTAAATGTTAATCTATCTTCTGAAAAGAATGATTTTGTATATTAGCAGTTAAAATGAGAATGATTCATAATTCACCTTAAAGAGACATTCTGAAGAATATAATTTATAAGTCAAATATTTATTGCTTTATATTAAATGTTTACTACCTTATATTATAGGCACTCTGGTTGTGTAATGCCCAAGGCATTTGACTACTAACCAGAAAGCTGGTGGTCCAAATCCAACACCCACTCCTCAGAAGGAAGATTGAGTAACTTTTCATTATGTATAAAAAAACCACTGCCCTGGAGTCAATTCCCAGCTCGTACAACTCCCTTTGAGTTTCTGATGTGATGTGTCTTTAGGTAAGTGGTAAGTGGGTTGCTCAGTCTTCCTTCTGGAGAGTGGCTGGTGGGTTTGAATTGCCATCCTTCTTATTAGCAGTTAAATGTCTTAGACAATGCACCACCAGAGCTCTTTATTATATAGATAGATCAGTACTTACAGCAAAAGTGAATCTTATCTTTTGAAATTCTCATTCTCTTGTATTTTGTAAATCAATCAGTATAAAAAAAGTATTTATAGAATAATATAATTTCAGATAAATACTATAAGATAAAATACATTATTAAGAATAATTAGTATTATTAGTGATAATTATGATAATTAGCAATTTTGAATATTTTTGCATTTAGATCTTTTTACTTATTGAACTATCTGCACAGAATACAGAATATTTTGTAAGACTCTTGCTTTCCCAATCCGTTCTCACTAATCCTTTTATTAACTTGTTGTTATGTGCCTTTGTGTAAGTTCATATTCATAGCAACCCTATGTGCAACAGAATGAAATAGTGCCTGGTCTTGTGTCATCCTCACAACTTTTGCTATACCTGAGCCCAGTGTCACAGCCAGTGTGACAATCCATCTCATTGTAGGTCTTCCCCTTTTTCACTGACCATCTACTTTACCAAGCATGATAAGAATCATGATAAGAAGGGAATGGTCTCTTCTGACAATGTGACCAAAGGAAGACAGATGAAGTCTTGTCATGTCACTTCTAAGGAGCATTATTATTATTATTATTTTTAATTGTGATTTGGGTGAAAGTTTACAGAGCAAGCTCACTTTCCATGCAGCAGGTCACATACACCTTGTCTCATGACACTGACTACAGTGTACCACAATGCAACAGCTCTCCTCCTACTTCCTCCTGATAGTTACCCCCTCCCTGTATTGTCCTTCCCTCCATGGACTCCTGCCCCCTGAGCTATGCCCCTATACATACAAAGCCCTTGTATTCTCCTATGATTGTTTTCTCCAAGGAGTGTATCTACCTAGTATAAATGTTCACATCATATGCCTGTCTTTTGTTTGGCTGGAAGCCACAGGAGTGGGTTCAATTCCAGACCTGAAGGGCAGTTAGGGGCCATAGTCTCAGTGGTTCCATCAGGGTCTATCAGACCAGCATACCTGGTCCCCTCCTTTTTTTTCCGAAATGATTTTGAGTTTTGTTCCACATTGTTCACCCACTTTATCCAGGATTTTCTACATAGATTCCCCATCTGAATGGTTGATAGTGGTAGCTGGGTACCATCTAGTTCTTTCAGTCTCATAGTCATACAGGCTGAGGATCTCATGGTGTACCAGTTGCTTGGACTAATTGTTTCCACACCTCTTTGGTTTTCTTGATTCTTCTCTAAGGAGCATTTTAAGCATTTTTCTTTCTTCTAGCAGTCTATGGTACATTCAATATCCTTTACCAACACAACAATTCAAATAGATCATTTCTTCTGTGGTCTCCTTTATTCATTGTCCAGCTCTCATACTCCAGTGAGGCTATAGAACGTACCATGGCTTAGATGAGGCACATTTTAGTCTTCAAAGGGACATCTTTCCTCTTTAACATTCTAAAGAGTTCTTTGCCAGCACATTTTTGCAATGCAACAGATCATCTTGACTGCTGCTTCTATGGGCATTGATTATGGATCAAAGTGAAATGAAATCTTTGAAAACTTTGAGTTTTATTCCAATTATGATGATGTTTCTTAACTTCTTAGATACTCTTAATCTTACTCCTCTTGAACTGTTCCAAACCTTTATTGCACTTTAATAAGCTCAGAACCAAGGATTGTTGTTGTTGTTTGCCATCTAGTAGGCCCTGACTCATAGCGACCCCTCCTTGAGTTTCCGAGGCAGTATCACTACGGAAGTAGGATTGCCCAACCTTCCTTCCAAGGAGTGGCTGGTGGGTTTGAATCACCAGCCTTTTGGTTAGCAGTCAAGTGCCTTAGGCACTATGCTACCAGAGCTCCTTAGAACCAAGGGTAGGAGAAGGCATTTGACTGCTAACCGGAAGGCTGTTGGTTCAAGTCCACTAGCCACTCATCAGAAGGAAGCTTGTGCATTGTACTTCCATAGTAATACTACCTTGGAAACTTAAGGAGGAGTCACTATGAGTCAGATCTGACTCAATGGCAGTGAGTATGTGTGTATGTGTGTGTGTGTATGTGTGTAGGCCAAATTTGGCTAAATATCTGCTCATGTATTACTTTTCAGGTAAGAAATATTATTACTTAACATTTTAAAACTGTTAAAAACAAAAAAAACTTTATGTGACCTAAAAAGCTTAAGATGTTTACTCTCTAGTTCTTTAAAATATATAAATAAATAGAAATAAATAAATAAATAATCAACCACCTATGAATTATATTGTTGTTGGTATGTGCTATTGAGTCATACCTGGCTCATAAAAACTCCTCCTTGTGTTTCCAAGGTGGTAATCACTGTGGAAGTAGATTGCCCAAACTTCCTTTTGAACAGTGGCTGGTAGTTTTGAACTGCCAGCCTTCTGATTAGCAGTCAAGTGCCTTAGACTCTGCTTTTCTCATTTTGTCTTTGGACACATGAAAAATAATTAAACATAACATTTCTTCACTCTCTGTGTTAGCCTTCTATACCCTCAAATTAGGAGCTATGGTGGCCTAGTGCCTAAGGCATTTGAATGCTGATCAGAAGGCTGGTAATTCAAACCAATTCAAACCACTCCTCAGAAGACTAAGCAATCTACTTCCATAGAGATACCACCTTGGAAACCCAACGAAGGGTTGTGATTAGTTGGAACCCACTCGATGGCAGTGAGTTGGGCTTTTTTTTTTTTTTTTCCAATCCTCAAATTCTTCTAGATATTATATTTATTTATTTATTTAAATCTTTCCCTATGCTGTTGAGTATGCCTGTCTCTCATTTCTATGTTAAAACCATTCTGGGAAACTAAAACTTTCATGTGGACAAATGGTTCTGGTATCGTAACAGAAAAAATAATAGATAAAAATCAAAAATAAGAACATTAACTCAACAGGTACTATGATATTACTCTTTAAAAATATTGCTTACAAGTGATTACAATATTTTACAATGTACCACACATTACTGGAGCATATGTATATAAATTTTTGCATATCTTTTTGTATCCATGTCATCCCAAACACCCTGATCGACACAGTTATCAATTAGTTTTCTAGTAAAAGTAATGATTTGAATATGTCTTTATAACTTAGCAAGGGCTTTTACACTCAATACTTCATTTGTTTTTTTCATGGCACTAATTATGCAAAGGAGCTCTGGTAGCATAGTGCTTAAGTCACTTGACTGCTAACCAGAAGGCTGATGGTTCAAATCCACCAACCACTCCTTGGAAGGATGGTTGGGCAATCTACTTCTGCAGTGATACTGCCTCAGAAACCCAAGGACCGGTTGCTGTGAGTCAGGTCCGACTTGACAGCATATAACAACAACAAAATCATGCAAGGAAAGTAACTAAAGTTAAGTGACTTTTCTAACTTTTAAGAAGTGATATCAGATTTAAATTAAGTTCTAACTTCAAAGCCTATAATTGTCATTTGCCTTTAATAAGTAAATTAACCACATACTACATGATATAGAGATTTTTTGATAAGAATATCATACAAAAAGTAATCTTGGTTATATCTTTCTACAGGTATGTTAGATGTCACCATTGTGGAAAACTTGGTGAATGGAATGCAAGATCTCTTTATATGTTTTCTGTTTTGTTTTGCTTTTTGGTTTTTATTGTGACTTGACTAAAAACTTACAAAGTAAATTGGTTTCCATTCATAGACATTTTGTTTTGACTTGATTGCCATCCCCACAGTGTAACAGCAAAATTCCCACTTCCTCCCTGTGTTTATCATTTCCCTTAGTCTTTCTTTCCTATCACTTTCTGTCTTCTGAGCTTCATTCCTGGGCGAACGTTGCACTCTTGGTTGCACGTGGCTGATTGTTGTTGTCTCAGGTTTTGTTGTTGTCTCAGGTTTCCATCAGTCTTATCAGACCAGTGAGTCTGGTCTTTTTTATGATTTTGAGTCTTATTTCATATTTTTCTCCCATTCTATCTGGGTCCTCCTACTGTGATGCCTATCAGAGCTGCCAGCAATGGTAGCCAGGAACGATCTATTTCTTCTGGTCTCAAGGTCATGGAGGCTGGGGTTCATGTAGTCCATTAGTCCTTTGAATTAATTGTTGCCTTGCATCTTTGATTTGCTTCACTCCCCTTTGCTATGAATGGGGAGAGAACAATAGTTCACCTTACAGTGCCTCTCACAGCTTTTAAGGCCTCGTCACAACTCACAAAGTGAGATGTAGAATATTGTTTTTGTGGACGATGCTATGCCAAATGACCTTATTGTCTCTCGAGACTATGGTCCTGAGCCTCCTTGTCCAGCCATTCACTCCCTCAAGGTGATTGCTTGTGATAAAATTGCTTATGATACCTTGTATGCTCTACTATATTCATGGATATATTTGTAGCATATAAAGATACTTATGTAGAGATAAACTTTTTCAAATCTTTATATATTTGTGGGTGTAGTACTATTCCCCCAAGACTACTGCCTAAGCCTCCAGGTAATTTGTATTTTGTGTTAATCAATTAATGTACCACATATCTCTAGTAAATGTTGTATAAGAATCTGTAACACTTATTATAAAGTGACAGCATATTAAATTTGCTTGGATACAGCATTATGAATTAAGTTTATGTGTGTTTATTTTACATTTGCCTATGACAATTAAAATAATATTATTTACAATCAAAACAAAAAAAAGTGATGTATACAAATAAGCAGTTCTGAAAATGTAGCAGAAATATATACAATATCATGAGCATCAAATATTTAGTCATATGTATGTGAATGGATATGTGTATGTATGTGAACCTTTTCATTTTAAACATCTGTGGACCAGTTTGTGAAGCATTTTCTTTATTCATTTTGGTAGGAAATAAAAGACATTATGGGTAGTGAAATTGAAAGCAATTAAATATTGTGACTTTCTACTAAACTTAAAAATCAACTCATTAAATACACATGATTGTTTGCTTCAATATAATTTTTACAGAACTGGACAGAAAGGATAGTAAAGAGAAACAAAATCAGTTAATTAAAATAGTGCAGTATAAGCTTTAGTCACAAAATAGCAAAAAGAATCGTGCAAATGTTGTCCCTTAAATAACTTGAACATATAATTTTTATAGAACTTGAGTACTCAGTTTGTTCTAGCTCTTTGCTACTTGTACCTATGAAGAAAACCACTATTACCAGTGTTAGTGAATATTTACACACAAAAAAAGTGATCTTCCCTCGTGGAAATTGATTTCTGAATCCCAAAAGTACTAGAATCTTACTTAATCATCAATTTGAATTCCCTTCATCAAAAAATCCTATCAACTTCTATCTTGACAAATGATAGTCTTAAAAATATCTAAATCAAAGGACCACACTGGTATTACATAAATCTATTTTTCATAAATATGTATAATAATAATAAGTGTGTAATGGACCCATAGAAAAAAGTACTCATGATGACAAAGAAAATTAGTAACACTAATTTAAAATTTTAATTTTAAAAAGAAGAGACACTTGTGTTATACATTGACACAAAAGCTAAAAAAATTGTTTCTTCTCTCTCTTCCTTCACTTCATCTCTTTCTCTCCCTTTCTCACACCTACAACCACACATGTGTCTGTACATGTACATACACACAGTCACACACACTTTGCTGTACCATTGGAATAAACTACAATGATGAAAGACTTCAAGAACAGAGCCATGGTGAAAATAGGGTAGTGTAATTAAAGAATGACATTGGAAAATATAATTTCTGTTATCACTTTTTATGTTATCAATAAATCATGAATTTTTCTAGCAACTCTTTTTACACTGCTATTATTATTGTTGTTGTTGTTGTTATGTGCCGTTGAGTCGGCCCCGACTCATAGCGACCCCTCCTTGGGTTTCCGAGGCAGTATCACTACGGAAGTAGGATTGCCCAACCTTCCTTCCGAGGATTATTATTACCTTCCCAGTAATAAGAGTATGAAATAATGAGATAAAATGCATTGAAAAATGTCATAGAACTGGTACTTTATTGCTCATAATTCAAATAAAGCAAAGTATGATTCACACTAAACACCTAATCAAGCTCTCTGAACAGGAGAAACATTAACAGCTGCTACTTAGAGGATTTAGAGATCAAAATATTTTTGAGACACAAAACCTATGCCTGGTAGTAAATAAAAATAAAAATCAGATATAAAAATTATTATGAATCAGATACTAGGGTGATGGGGAATATGAATGACAACTTGACAACTCTTGGGTTTATGCCATGTAAATCCATGGAACATTGTCTTTTTTTTTTTGAGTGATAATTCTTTTGTACTTTCAATCAAACAAAGCAGAGATGAATATTTGCCAGTTATAATCAACAAAATGAGAGAAGAAAAGCAAACAATCATTATAATT
>NW_006921938.1:1454245-1484998 GCF_000298275.1 Orycteropus afer afer
CAGTATGGATTATGTCTCAATATAAAGAAAACAAAAATCCTCACAACTGGACCAATGAGCAGCATCACAATAAATGGAGAGAAGATTGAAGTTGTCAAAGAATTCATGTTGCTTTTTTCTATAATTGATTCCAATGGAAGCAGAAGTCAGGACATTAGACAATGTGTAGCTTTGGGAAAGTCAACTGCGAAGGGACTCTTTCAAGTGCTGAGGAGTGAGGATGTCTCCTTGAGGACTAAGGTATGCCTGACACAAGCCATGATATTTCCAATCATCTCTTATGCATGTGAGAGCTGGACAATGAGTAAGGAAGACCAAAGAAGAGTTGATGCTTTTGAGTTGTGGTGCTGGTGAAGAATGCTGAAAGTACTATGGACTTACAAAAGAACTAACAGATCTGTCCTGGCAGAAGTGCATCTGAAATGCTCCTTGGAAGTGAGAATGACCAGACTTCGTCTCACCTATTTTGGTCATGTTGTCAGAAGGGACCATTCCCTGGAGAAGTTATGTCATGCTTGGTAGAGTGGAGGGTCGACGAAAGAGGGAGAGGCCTTCAACGAGATGGATTGACACAGTGGCTGTGATGCTGGGCTTAAATATAGCAGGGATCATGGAGCTGGCGTGGAATTGGGCAGTGTATCGTTCTGCTGTGTGTGGGGTCACTATGAGTTGGAAATGACTCAATGGCACCTAACAACAACAATAACTATATATATATATATATATATATTACTTGTAAGGAGTAAATATTGAAAAAATTACTACTGTCATGTATTAAAAACCTAAATGAAATAGGCTTTTTTTTTTTTCTTTATTGTCATTTGGGTGAAAGTTTATAGACCAAATTCACTTTCCATACAGCAGCTCACATACACTTTATCTCATGACATTGACTACAATTTCCCACCATGCAACAGCTGCCCTCCCACTTCCTCCCCATAGTTACCTCTTCCTTGTGTTCTTCCCTCCCATGCATTTCTGCCTTCTGAGCTGTCTCCCTGTGCATACACAGCCCTTCTATTCTCCCATGATCGATCTCTGCAGGGAGTGTATCTACCTAATACAAATGTTCAGCTCATATGCCTGTCTTTTGTTTGGCTGGAAGGCAGAGGAATAGGTTCTGTTCCAGACCTGAAGGGTAGCTAGGAGCCGTAGTCTCAGTGGTTCCATCAGGTTCTATCAGAACAGGAAACCTGATCTCTTTTTGAAATACGTATGTTTGTAAAAACATAAGTAATTATAATTAACTCCAGAAGTAAAAGTGAATAAACAACTTCTAAAAAATAGAGAAAGCTAAAAGATACTTTTAGGAGCTCTGGTAGCATAGTGCCTGAGGCACTTGACTGCTAACCAGAAGGCTGGTTGGTGGTTCAAATCCACCAGCCACTCCTCGGAAGGAAGATGGGGCAATCTACTTCCATAGTGATATTGCCTCGGAAACCCAAGGATGGGTTGCTATGAGTCAGGTCCGACTCCACGGCACATAACCACAACAACAACAACAAAAGATACTTTTACCAAATAAATAAATAAATAAATAAATAAATAAATATAATTTAGATTTTTTTTTTTTTTTTTACTTTGGAAGAAATTGGTGCTTACAGAGATTAGGGACAATGTAATGGTATAATTCATTTCAGAAACTAACTTAAAATGCTAACTCATAAACCTGAGAAAAATGGTATTCTGTGCTTAATCTCTTTTATCTTTGTCCATCTTGCTAGAGTTTCCTCACCTTCATTGGTCTTCTCATTAATGTTTCTCTATTGCTTTCTTTCTAATTTTTTTTTTTTTTTTTTTGCAATTTTATTAAAATATTTTCTTCTTCAGCTTACTTTCAGGTTTTTTTTTTGTATCTTTATGTATTCACCTAGCATATTGCTCTGAGAAATTTGCTAATTTTTAATGTATATATTTAGTGTGATAAGTTTACTTTCAGCATAACTGTGTTTATTTTCATTTTCATTCAGTTCAATTTATATTTTTATTTACCTTGAGACTTGTTATTTAACTATTTTTTTTTTTTCAATTCTTTAATCAACTTCCCTAGAATCTGTTGTAACTCATAGTGTCCCCACTGGGCTTCCAATGCAGTAAATCTTTACTAAAGTAAATATTTCTCCTCATCTTTCTTCCATGGGTAGGCCGGTAGGTTTGAACTGCCAACTTCTGGTTACCAGTCAAATGATTAGGTACTGAGTCACCAGAGCTCCTTTTTATGATATTTTAGAAGATATTTTCAGTTTTCAAGTATTTGAAAATTTTCTGTTACACAGATTTTCAGTTTGATTTCTTGTTAGATTTTCAAATATTAATTTATAGTTTGCTTCTGTTGTTGTAAGAGAATACATTTTGTATGATTTCAAGTCTTTTAAAATCATTGAGGTTTGTGTTATGGCCCAGCATATAAGGATTTTTCTTAGTTTTTGTTCCATGGTATTTGAGCAGATTGTGTATCATGTTCTTTTTTGAGTGGAATGTTCTATAAATGTAATTTAGGTCTTTATGATTGGTTAAGGAGCTCTGGTGGTGTAGTGGATAAGGCATTTGATTGCTAAGCAGAAGGTTGGTGATTCAAACCCACCATTTACTATGTAGTAGAAAGATGAGGCAATCTACTTCCATGAAGATTTATAGCCTTGGAAACCCATTGAGGGTTGCTATGAGTTGGAATCACTTGATAGTATTTTGTTGTTGTTGTTGTTGTTGTTGTTTTGCTTTATTTTTAGTTTTATGATTATGTATTGAGTTATTGTATATCTTTGATGACCTTATGTTTGGTTGTTCTATCAATTGTTGTGAAGAAGTGTTGGCATTTCCAATAATATTTGTGGGTTTGTCTAGTTCTCCTTTTAAGAGTTCATATGCATTGCAAGTCTATTGTTTGGTGTATACACATCTAAGATTTCTATGTCCTCTTGGTTTTTAACTCTTTCATCATTATAAAAGGTCCCTTTTTTTCATTTGGTAAATTAATTCTTCATATGAAATAATATAGGTATGCTTGCTTTCCTTTACTACTTAATATTTACATGCTATATCTTCTGTATCCTTTTCAAATTACATTTGAGCTGAGTTCCTTATGAATGGCATGAACTTGTGTTATGATTCTTAATCCACTCTGACAATTTCTCTCTTTTAATCATTGTATTTAGACCATTTACAGGTAATATATTTCCTATTCTCTGACACTGTTTCTGCAGAGAAATTGGATGTGGTGCCACTTCATTGCTACCAGATGGAGGTAGCACTGCAGGTTGTCCACTTAAACCTTGATACCTGAGTTTTTTGGGGAGCCTCCATTACTCTTGAATGGCCATGGAAATTCTGGCTTCTCATATTTCTCCAGTTCATCATGGTAGGCTGCCTCATTATCAGCAGGCAGTGGTGAAACTCTTCATTCCTAGGCTTCCTTAGCTTCTTCTGACACCATTCCAGAAGGAAGGGGGAGGGAGATGGTCCTCACTACTACTCGGTGGGAGTAAGTTTATATTTGCCTTGTGGTCTTCACTAGCACTAGAGATGCAGGGCTCATTATGAGACAGCAAAGATGAAACGTATGGTTCTCTACTAAGCCTTTTTTCTGGCAAAACCCAGTGGAAGTGTTGGAATGGCTTGCAATGTGAAAGGATGTCATACGTGGGAGTAGGGCTACAGTTTCTTCTTTAGTGTTTGGCTGGAGTAAAACTATTATTTAAATATGTTAGGTCTTACTAGAATGCTCATTTTCTGATCTTTTGGATAAAGAGAGTAGGTATTTATAGGGGCTTTTGTGTGTGTGTGTGTGTATCTGTACCACTGGCACTTAAAATCTAGTGGCTTTTTCAGCTACAAATACGAGATGCATGAGAAAAAAAATAACCCTTAAATTCAGCACTGTGTCATTACATGGGCTGCAAGTTCCATAGTGCCTTCCTTTCTCCATCTTTTACACTCACTTTTCTTTTTAATACATAATATACATCGGTTTTAGTCATAGTTAGAAAGAGGAATATGAAAAAATATGTCTAGTACATAGCTCTGGAATCAGAAGTGTCAACATCGCAGGTGTTTAAGGTCCTGATTTAGAAAGAATACATGCAGAACTTCATACTAATTTGGATGTAATTATGAATGCAATGAAAGATATCCAGAAATATTCCTATGACACTGTCTTGCTCAATGTGTTATATGGTAGAGTCTTTATTGAAACAAACTTGAGTGAGCAATATGTAGTATGTAGCAAATATGTAGTATGTAATATGTAGTATGTAGTAAAATATATTTTTAATATTGAATATGTGTCATATATATATGTGTATATATATATATATATATGTGTGTGTGTATATATATATATATATATATATATATATATATATATATATATAATGCAATGCAACATACTGCTGTGGAGTCAGATCTGACTCATAGTGACCCCTTCCTGGGTTTCTGAGGTGGTAAATTGCCCAACCTTCCTTCCATACACATATGAAAAATTTATGAGTCTAGAACTTGGAAAAAAGCTATCTTGATTTAACATACTTCATTATGTCAGCTCATGGACACCATTGGACACATGGAAATGACTGAAATTCATTAAAGATAGGTGGTCAAGGTAGAAAAAAATGGGCCCAGGAAACTGCCTAAATGACAGACAAAACATAGAAGTTGGGTAACACAAGAGAATTAATGAAAACACACTAATCAAAAACAATGGGATTTGTAGATCAGAGATGGACATTGTTGAGTCTCAGGAGTCAAAAGTGGAAAGTCATGACAAATGAGATTTAGGACTTAGAGATATGAAGATTGAAAAGTGACTGTTGAGTTTGAGTTTGAGAGCTTAGAGATAAAACGATTGAAAAATTGCTGTGGAAATCAATATTTATTTTGGAATTAAGCATTTCTTTTAATAATTAATTTATTGTTATCATTATTTTGTAAAATATTAGTGGACTGTGCATTGCTGGGTTACTGAAAGGCAAGTCAGGAAGTTCATGTATGAAAAATTTTCAAAATATTGTACAAGAAGAAGAGTCCAGAAGTAGAGTGGTCACTGGACTGAAGAAAGGTGAGTTTTTAAGGATTTGTTTTGTTTTTAATGGGAGGATGAGTGTTTGCTCACAGAAATGATCCAGGAGAGAATGAGAGGTTCAGAAGGAGAAGAGAGAGTATTAACTGATGATGTAAAATAATTGAAAGGTGAGAGAGATCCAATATCAAGCCCTGGAAGGGCCTCTTTTTATGCTTTAAGAAGAAGGAATTAGGAGAAGATAACATTAAGATGTTTGGAGATTTAATTGTGGATAGATGCATAGTTTTCCAACTGCTATACTTCCTTTTCTTCATATATGATAAGAAAATAAATTTCCTGAAAGGGAAGGGCATGGATAAATTGTAGTAGATGGTCTAACAAAAATATGAAAAGATATAAAGATGAGATTATTAAAAAAAAAAAAACTATAAGGAATCAAGACATGTTAAGGATTTGTTTTTAACTCTTTAAGCTATTGAAAAAAAATTACTGATGATGAGTTATCAAAGATATACTTACATTTTTCTGTTTTTTAGTTATTTTTACAACGTAGTTTTCTTATGTATTCTGACATTTTCTTGCTAAGTGAGTATTGGCTATGTAAATAGAGGTCAGAAGATGGAAATACATATCTTAATTAAATATTCAATTATACTTAAATTTTTGCGTGCTTGGAACTGATACAACCCTGTAGCAAATACAGGTTTTTTTTTTTTTTTTTTTTTAATTATTGCTTGGTTCAAGATTACTGTAGCATCTGGTCCATGCCTCATAAACAGTGTCAATAGAAAAATAAATGCAATATGTTACTTTGAATAATAAGTCATTCTTAATGGTATTATGAATATTAGTTTATAAATTATTTTGTGTATAAAATCACTCTGCTGTTTTCAAAGAAATCTTTTTTACCCACAGAAGTAGAAAAATGTAGGTTTTTTTTTTTTTTTTTTTAATTGGCTTCCATTTAAAATGTTCATTTCTTTAAGATCTTACTTGACCACCTATACCATGTGTTTGTAAATCCCTATATACAGCTTTGTGTTTTTCCTGATATTTTCTATTCCAATAAGAACAGCTGGTGAAATTAAGGTTGCTGTCCTAAATTTCAATTAGAAGCCATTGGTGTAAAGCTATTTTCAGGATCATTTACTTGGCTCTGCAATAAACTCCTTTTAGTTTTCAGAAATGCAATCTCACTTTGCTAATGTACAAATCACGGGTGCATAACACCATAGTTCTGAAAATAAGTTGATATTCAGTAGAATTTTTTTTTTTTTCACATTTTGTTTTTAATTTGGTCTCTTAAATTTTGGACATTTACAACTATAATGGTATTATATGCTATTATACAGTTTTGTTTTTAGATTTTATTGTTATAGTCCTTTATGGGATTATTTGTACTTTGTTTTTGTTTTGAGAAAAGATGTAATTAAGATTTATTAAAAAGGTTACATTTTTTAAAAAGTTAAAGATCATCAGGTGCAATTTCATTATTTTACAAATAAACTCACTCAAAATCAAAGAACATAATTAATATGTGTCTTGTGGCAATACTACTAAAATAAAATAAAATACTACACTAAAACCCAGTTTTCAAAATCCCTGGTAGTTGCCTTTTCCAGTATGGTACTACTCCTGTTTTAATATGAGATTACACTGAGTGCTTGCAACTTCTTATAGTGGGAGGGATATCAACTAAAGACCACAACTGTCTGGCTCAAAACTTAAATGACATATGTTAGCATTTAGAGAGGTCAATATAGAAAACCCTCCTTTTTTTCTCCATCTAGGTTTGGAGCAGAATGATAAATAGAAAAAAAAAAAAAAAGGTATGAGCAGTACATTATGATAATAAAAATGCCTGGAACATATAGTTTACTTCTGTATGTATCTGTCAATTAAACTGGTCAATTTCATAACATACTACACAAAACACTGTTCTACATACTACTTTAGTTAACAGTGACTGGGGTTTTAAAAGCTTGTGATTGGTCATTTAAGATAAAACAATCGATATCACTTCATCCAGAACCAGGAAGAGTGAATAAAATAAAAGATGAATGGAAAAAATTACCCCAAGAAGATACTGGACCATGAGAACCTCAGCCTACATGACACTGAGACCAAAAGAACTAGATGGTGCCAGGCTACCACTGCCAACCACTCAGAAAGTGATAAAACCGGAAGTCCTGGATGAAGGAGGAGAAAAATGTGGACCAAACTCAAAATCATAAAAATGGCCAAGACTATGGTCCATTGTCACCTTTCTGCCAGGACTTGAACTCACTCCTGTGGTTCAACTTTCAATCAAATGATGGACAGGCCTAGGAGGTGAACAATTACACTAGGTAGGTGCACTTCTTAGATCAATCAAGTGTAAGAGATCAGAAGGGCACCATTTGAGCAAGGAGAGAGCTCAGAGGGCAGAAATGCATAGGAAAGAAGGAGACACAGAAGTAAATACAGGCAGGAAGTGGGAAAAAAGCAACTACATTGTGGAGAGTGCAATTAATGTTAGGGAAGAAAATGTGCATGAACTATTGAATGGAAAATTAATTTTCTATGTAAACTTTCACCCAAATCACAATAAAAAGTTAAAATAAAATAGTCAATCTCTGGCCTATCCCCTTAGTGACAGTCCCTGTAAAGAATGACAGAATGGAGTCACAGAATTGTATACAGATGAAAGATCCCAGTGAGAATCAGACAGGCTTGAACATTAATCTCTTTTCATTTTACCAGATTCAACAATCAGATAATCTAATCCCTCCCTAGTAAAGATAAGACAAGAGGTATGACAGTGTCAGGAATAATGCTGTAATGATTGAGGAATGGAGAACAAATATCCAGACAAATATGCTGGAGATTGTTATTAATTGGGGAGCTCTGGTAGTGTAGTGCCTAAGGAATTTGACTGCTAATCAAAAGGCTGGAGGTTCAAACCCACTAGCCACTCCTTGGAAGGAAGGTTGGGCAATCTACTTCTGTAGTAATACTGCTTTGAAAACCCAAGGAGAGGTTGCTATGAGTCGGATCCGGCTTCACGGAATTTTGCATTGTGTTATTAATTAAGCCTCTTTAAATTTCAAAAATATTATATCAGCATGACAATGGCTGTAATGTGAATAATTTGGAATTATGATTTATCTGCATACAAATTTTGGAAAACTGTTAGGCAGGACATTTAAGGTTAAGGATAGAATCATATCAGGAAAAAAAAAACTAATCCATATGTACTTAATTTGAGATTTATTTCAGAGATGAGGGAGATTAGATTAGTAATCTAGTCATTCAAAATAAAAATTCATTACAGTAGTTGTTACAATCACTTTTGAAAATAAAAATCATAATTAAACAACTAATGTTGAAATTATAGTAGAAGAATATTGCAAATGAAACTATCATGATTGATTCTAAAATATATTACAAGAATAAAACTTAAAACAAAACTATACTTTATCTCTTGAGTAATATATTTTATGTATTGAATAATCTCTTCCCAGACTATGTGGTTTTAATCCTAAACTCTATGCCTGTGGTTATTACCTCTGGGAAGTGGGTTGTTTTTTGTTATATTAATAAAACAGAAATGTTTTATTATTGAAAGTTTCTGAGTCAATCTTTTTTTTGAATTTTTTTTGTTATGATTTGTGTGCAAACTTAGAAAGCAGATTTGTTTTACCTCAACAGTTCATACACATTTTGTTTCATAGCACCAATTACAATCTCAACAATAAAGATTTCTCCTCCCATCTCCTCCCTGTGACCACTCCTTCCTTGTGTCCTTATTATCTAAGCATTCCTGTCTATCCAGCTTTTCCCTATGCAAATGTTGCCCTTCTGATATCTCTCATTGTATCTCTCTAGGGTAGAAGTTTCCCTTGTAGGCCTTTCTACTGTTTGACTGAGAGCTAATCCATGGAAGTGAGTTCAGTTCCAGGCCTGAAGGATAACCTGGGGCAATAATAGCAGGGTTTTCACCAGTGTCTATCTAACTAGCAATTCTGGTCATTTCTGTGTTTTTTAATCTTGTTCCACAGTTTTCCTCCCACTCTATCCAGGATATTTAATTTTGATATCTTTCTTAGTAATTAGCATTGGTAGCCAGGCACCAACTAGTTCTTCTGGTCTCAGGGTTATAAAGGCTGAGGTTTCCATGGTCCATTATTCCCTCTAACTTATTGTTTCCATATGACTTTGATTTTATTCACTCTTTTTTGCTCCAGATGAGGGGAGACCAATAGTTGCATATTAAGACCCCCATCACTACTCATCAATATAGAACAATATTTTTTTATGTACTATGTTGTGCCATTTGAGCTTGATTCTCCACCATGAGACCTTGGTCCTGAGCCCTTAAGCCTGGAGACTCATTCCCTCAAGCTGCTTGGTTGTCACTAAAAGCTGTTCTAACCTTGTCCCCTGTTAGTTCTATAAAGTATATGGATATTTTTGTAGTACATATACAAATATAGGGATATCATCACCCAAAACTATCTATGGTCATGGATATATTCCCATTTACCTACTCACACCTGATCTTCTTACCTGTCACCTGTATCCATTGGTAGCCTAATGTTTATTGTTACTGATAACATAATATTTTGTATATAATTATATTTGCCTCTGTCGTCTATACATTTTGTGCACTTCTCTGTGTCTTTCTTTGCCTTATTGTTATTGTGCTGGCCACGCTATTTTTTAATATTGTCTACCCCTTCACCTAAATGAGCATATGACTCTTAAGCAGTCAGAAATTTTCCCTACCCTTCCCTCCTATCCCTGGTAACCAACAAAGTAAATTTCCTTTCCTGTATAAACCTTTCCTTAACATTTTATAATAATGGAATCATATAATATTTGTCCTTCTGTGATTGACTTATTCACTTAGCATAATGCCTTCCAATTTCATCCAGGTTATGAGGTGGTTCATGGACTCTTCATTACTCCTCAATGATATGTAGTATTCCATAATGTAAATGAATCATACTTTGGTTATCCATTCATCTGTTCATGGGCACTTGAATATTTTCCATCTCATTACTATAGTGAATAGTGCTGCAATGAACAGGGGTGTTCATATATCTGCTTTTGTGCTGCATATCACATCTTTAGGATATATCCCTAGTAGTGGAATTGCTGGATCAAATGAGATTTCTATTTCCAACTTTTTAAGGAAATGCAATACTGTTTTCCACAATGGTTATACCATTTTACAGTTCCATTAGCAGTGTACGAGAGTTTCAACTACTCCACAGCCTCACCAGTATTTATTTTCTGTCCTGTTGAACTTTGCTATTATTGCTAGGGTGAGATGTTATCTAGTTGTTTTCATTTGCATCTCTCTAATTGCTAATGATCATGAGTATTTCCTCATGTGTTTGTTGGTAAGTGCCATCTCGTGGGCTCCTACTCATAGTTACCCTATGTACAACAGAAAGAAACACTGCCCGATCCTGTGCCAGCCTCAGGAACCCTGCTACACCTGCGTCTGTCATTGCAGCCACTGTATCAGTCCATCTCGTTGTGAGTCTTCCCCTCTTTCACTGACATTGCATTTTACGGAGTATGATATCTTTCTCCAGGGAATGGTCCTTTCTGACAACATGACCAAAGTAGGTGAGATGAAATCTGCCCATTCTCATTTCCAAGGAGCATATCAGCTGCACTTTTACCAGGACAAATTTGTTTGTTCTTCTGGCAGTCCACCTTATTTTTGGTATTCTTTGTCAACACCACAATTTAAAAGCAACAACTCTTTTTTGGTTTTCCTTATTAATTTTCCAGCTTTCACACATATATGAGGTGACTGAAAATACAGTGGCTTGGGTTAGGCATACCTTAGTCTTTCAAAAGACATCTTTGCTATTGAGCACTTAAAAAGGTCTTTTGCAGCAGATTTTTCCAGTGCAATACATCATCTGATATTTTTGACTGCTGCTTCCATTGATGTTGATTGTGGAACCAAGTAATATGGAATCTTTAATAACTTCAATCTTCTCTCCATTTATTGTGATGCTGCTTATCGGTCCAGTTGTGAGGATTTTTTTTTTTTTTCATGTTGAAGTGTAATCCATACTGCAGACTGTAGTCTTTAATCTTCATCAGTAATTGCTTCAAGTCATTTTCACTTTCAGCAAGCAAGGTTGTGTTGTCTGCATATCACAGGTTGTTAATGACTCTTCCTCCAATCCTGATGCCAAGTTCTTCTTCATATAGTCCATCTTCTCATATTATTTGTTCATCATACAAAGTGAATAAGTATGGTAATAGGATACAACCCTGACACACTCCCTTCCGGATTTTAAACCATGCAGGCTCCTGATCTATATACAGGTTCCTCATAAGCACAATTAAGTGTTCTGGAATTCCCATTCTTCACAATGTTATACTTATTTTTTTATGATCCATACAGTCAAAGGCCTTTGCATAGTCAATAAAACACAACATCTTTCTGGTACTCTTTGTTTTCAGCCAAGATCCATCTGACATCAGCAATGATATCCCTCATTCCATGTAATCTTCTGAATCCAGCTTGCATTTCTGGAAGTTCCCTGACAATATATTGTTGCAATCATTTTTTTAATTATCTTCAGCAAGATTTTACTGACATGTGATATTAATGATATTGTTTCATATCCTGTGGGACCACTTTTCTTTGGAATGGATACAAATATGGATATCTTCTAGTTAGTTGAACAGGTAGCTGTTTTCCAAATTTCTTAGAGTAAACAATACCTCCAGCATGACATCCGTTTGTTGAAATATCTCAATGGGTATCCCATCAATTCCTAGAAACTTGCTTTTCATTAAGTCCTCAGTGCAGCTTCTACTTCTTCCTTCAATACCATCAGTTCTTGATCAAATGTCACCTCCTAAAATGGATGAACACTGGCCAATTCTTTTTGGTACAGTGACTGTGTATTCCTTCCATTTCTTTTGATGTTTCTTACATCATTCAATAATTTGCCCATAGAAACCTTCAATATTGCAATTCAAGAATTGAATTTTTTCTTCAGTTCTTTCTGTTGAGAAATGCTGAGCATGTTTTTCCCTTTCGGTTTTCTAACTCCTGGTCTTTGCACATGTCATTATAACAATTGACTTTGTCTTCTCAAGCTGCTCTTTGAAATCTCCTGTTCAGACCTTTTATTTTGTCATTTCTTTCAGCTACTCTCTGCTCAAGGGCAAGATTCAGTGTCTATTTTGACATCCATTTTGGTCTATTCTTCCTTTCCTGTCTTTTTAATGACCTTTTGCTTTCTTCATGGGTGATGTTTTTGATGTCTTCCCACATTTTTCTGGTTTTTGGTCAGTGGTGTTCATTATATAAAATCTATTCTTTAGATGATCTCTAAATTCAGGTGAGATATAATCAAAGTCATAATTTGACTCTTCTTAACTTATTTTAATTGTCTTCAGCTTTGACTTGAACTTGCATATGACCAGTTAATTGTCTGTTCCACAGTCAGCTCATGGCCTTGTTTTGCCTATAGATACTGAACTTCTTCATTTTTTAATGCCTCTTTCCACAGATGTAGTCAATCTGATTCTTGTATATTTCATCTGGTTAAGTGAATATATATATATAGATAGATAGATAGATAGATAGATAGATAGATAGATAGATAGATGCTGTTTATGTTGTTGAAAAAAATTAGTTGCCATGAACAAGTGGTTGGTCTTGCAAAATCCTATCATGAAATCTCCATCATCATTTCTCTCACCAAGCTATATTTTTTCCAACTACTGGTGATTCTTCTTTTTTTTTTTCCAACTTTTGCATTCCAATCACAAGCAATAATCACATATCTTGATTGCATGATGGTCGATTTCAAACTGCAGAAGCTGGTAAAAATACTGAACTTCCTCATCTTTGGCTTTAGTGATTTGTAAAAATCTTCAATTTCTTTATCTTTGGCTTTGGTGATTGGTGTGTAAATTTGAATAATAGTAATAATTACTCATCTTCCTTGTAGGCATATGGGTATCATCCTATCACTGATAGCGTTGCAAATCAGGAGAGATCTGGAAACATTTTTGTCATAATAAATGCCACACCATTTCTCTTCAATTTGTCATTCCAGGTATAGTAAATCATATGATTATCTTATTTAAAATGGCCAAAACCAATCTGTTTTAGCTCATTAATGCCTAGGATATCGATCTTCATGAGTTCTATTTCATTTTTGTCAACTTCCAATTTTCCTAAATTCGTACTTCATACATCCCATGCTCTGATATTAATGGATGTTTGCATTTGATTCTTCCAATTTTGAGTCATGCCATATCAGCAAATGGAGATTCTGAAAGCTTTGCATCATCCACATCACTAAGGTGAACTCTACTTTGAGGAGGCCACTCTTTCCATAATAGTATTTTGAGTGTCTTCTGACCCAAGGGGCTCATCTTCTGGCACTATATTGGACAATATTTCAGGGCTATTCATAAAAGACTGTTTCACTGTTATTCATAAGGTTTTCACTCACCAATTATTTGAGATTTGGATGGTCCTTTCTTTTTCCAAGTGTGTCTTAGTCTTGAAGCGCCACTGAAACTTGCCCAGCAACAGTGACCCTGCTGGCATTCGAAATACTGGTGGCATAGTTTCCAGCCTCATAGCAACATGCACATCAGCACTGTATGACAAACTCAGAGAGGAGTGGTGGATGTGTTTGTTGACCACCTTTGTAAGTTACTTATTGAAATATTTGTACTATTTCCTTTGCCTTTTTTTTTTTTTTTTTAATGTTGAAGTGTTGGAATTTTCTATAAATTTTAGAGATACATCCTTTCTTAGATATGTTGCAGGCCTCCCCTTTTTTTTTCTTTTTCTTTTTTTTTTTTTTCCAATCTGTAGGTTGTCTTTTTACTGTTTTGGAGAAGTCTTTTGATGGAACAAATAATTTAATTTTTAAAAGATCTCAGTCATCTAGTTTCTCTTCTGCTGTTTATTCATTTTGGGTTATGCTTGATAGTATATCTATACCATAAATTAGGCACCCCAAATTTGTCCTTATTTTATCTTTGCTGAGCATTATGGTTTTGGGTTTTACATTTTACATCTTGAGTTCATTTTTCTGTTGTTGTTTGGAGTATGAATCTTGTTTCATTTTTCTGCAAATTGATGTCCAATTTTGTCAGTACCATTTGTTAAAGAGATTATCTCCCCCCATTTAATGGGTTGCAGGCCTTCATCAAAGATCTTTTGAGATATAAAAGAGATAAAAAGCAAAGTAGAGAAAGGGAAGAGAAATGTCAAGGAATATGAAAACTGCTCTGGACCAGAAGTTCAAAAGACAAGGACCTTCCTCCAGAGCTGGCAGAGAGACAAAGTCTTCACCTAATGGCAAGACCCTGAATTTGGACTCCTAGCTTCCTAAACTGAGAAAGTGCACTTCTGTTTGTTAAAACCACACACTTTTAATATTACTGTTATAGCAATAGTAGAAAACCAAGGTAGAATTTGGTACAGAAAGAATAGGATGCTGTTTCACAAAATACCTACAGTGGAAGTGATTTTGGAATTTGGTAATGAATGGAGGCAAGAATATTTTTAAGGTGTCTAATAATAATAGACTCGATGGCGCATGATAACAACAACAATAATAATAATAGACTAGATTTCTTTGAAGAGGCTGTTGGTAGAATTATGGAGAACAAAGGCAATTCTGATGAAGGCTCAGAAGAGGAAAGTACTCAAATTTGTAAAATGTGGGTGTACTGGAACACTAAGTAGAATGGGAAAAAGTACAGATCTACACCCTGTTAGAAACTTAATCTTCTTATTAGAAAACAAGGGCAGGATATGAGTTGTATAACAACAAAATACCATTTTTAGCAGCGCTGGAAAAAAGGGTGCCTGGTTCAAAGATGGCACGAGTTGTGGCACTTTGAACGTATGTCACTCTCCACAATCCTGGCAATAATCTGAGCCTTGCCCAACTCCTAAAAGTTCTCCCTACACCTCTTCCAGGGCTTTGACACAAAATTTTCCCTTTCAGATTATTGTTCTGGTACACCCACATGTTACAAACTCAAATCTGTTCTGATTTCACTAGATGGTTATAACTGAACTGATTCAAATAGGTTTGAAGCCCTGAAGTAAGTGAAGAGAGCTATAGAGAAAGTCTCTATCATATTGTTGTTGTTGTTGTTAGATCACATTGTGTAGGCTTTGCTTTATTTTGACCTTATTTATAACAGAACAAAACATTACCCAGTCTTGAACAATTTTCACAGTATTTTCTAGGCTGGAGCCCATTGTTGAAGCCACTATGTCAATCCACTGTGTTGAGGGTCTTCCTCTTTTTCACAGACTCTCTGCTTTACCAAGCATGATATCCTTCTCCAGGAACTGGTACATCCTGATGAGATGGCCATACTAGGAGAGATGATGTTCCATCATCTTTGCTTATAAGGAGTATATTGGCTGTACCTCTTCCAAGATTATATTTGTTCATTCTTCTGTTAGTCTATGGCATACTCAACTTTCTTCACCAACACTATAATTGAAATTTAGCAATTCTTCTTCTATCTTACTTTTTTTCATTTTCTGGCTTTCTCATAAATATAAGTCATTGAAAACACTATGGCTTGTGTCAGGTGCACCATGATCTTCAAAATTACATCTTTGGTCTTTAACACTCTAAAGAGGAGTTCTGCAGCATATTTGCTCAATGGAATACCTAGTTTGATTTCTTGGCTAATGCTTTTGTGGGCATTGATTGTGGATCCATCTAACATCAGTACCAGTATCTCTTGTCTCACTTCATCTCCTCAACATTGGCTTGAATTTCTGCAGGGTACCTGTCCAGGGAGTGCTGCAAAATTTTTCAAAAAAAATAGTTTAAAAAAAAATAATTACTTGTGTGTGATATTAATGATGTTGTTATTGTTGTTACATGCATTCAAGTCCATATCAGTGTCATCCTCAAAATCATTGTTATGCTCAAATCCATAGATGCAGGCACTGTGTCAATACATATCATTGAGGGTCTTCCCCTTTTTTGTCTGACCCTCCACTTTACCAAGCAAGATGTATTTCTCCAGGGAATGGTCCCTTCTGACCACATGACCAAAGTAGATGAGATGAAGTCTGGCCATTCTCCCTACTAAGGATCATTCCAGATACATTTCTGGGACAGGTTTGTTTATTCTTCTGGCAGTCCCTGGTACTTTCAGTATTCTTCACAAACATCACAATTCAAAGGGATTAATTATTCTTTCATCTTCCTTATTAATTGTCCAGCTTTCACATGCATATGAGGCAATTCAAAATACAATGGCTCAGGTTACCTATACCTTAGTCTCCAAAAGGACATCTTTCCTCTTCAGCACTTTAACAATGTCTTGCAGATTTGCCAAGTGAAAAGTGATGTCTGATTTCTTAACTACACTTTCTATGAGAGTTGATTTTGGATCCAAGTAAAATGAAATCTTTGACAAGTTCAATCTTTTCTCCGTGTATTATGATGCTCCTTATTGGTCCAGTTGTGAGGATTTTTGTTTGCTTTATGTTGAGGTGTAATCCATGCTGAAGACTGTACTCTTTGATCTTCATTAGTAAGTGCCTTAAGTCCTCTTCACTTTTAGTAAGCAAGGTTGTGTCATCTGCATATTGCAGGTTATTAATAAATCTTCCTCCAATACTGGTACCCTGTTTTTCTTCATATAATCCAGCTTCTTGGATTATTTTCTCAGCATACAAATTAGATAAGTATGGAAAAGGATACAACCATGATACATGGTTTTTCTTGTTTCAAATCATTCAGTATTCCCTTAATCTGTTCAAATGACAGCCATTTGGTCTATATGTAGGAGCTCCATGAGCTCAATGAAGTGTTCTAAAATTCCCATTTTTTTCAATGTTATCAGTAATTTATTATGACCCACAGGGTTCAATATCTTTGCATAGTCAATAAAATACTAGTATATGTCTTTCTGGTATTCTTTGTTTTCAGCTAAGGTCCATCTGACATCATAAGTGACATCCCACATTAAATGACCTCTTCTGAATCCTGCTTGTGTTTCTGGAAGTTCACTGTCAATATACTGCTGCAAACTTTTTTTGAATTACCTTCAGCAAAATTTTGCTTGTATGTGATATTAATGATATCGTTCAATCATTTCTGCATTCCGTTCGATCACCTTTCTCTTAAATTGACACAAATACAGATCTCTTGCAGTCAGTTGACCAGGTAGTTGTCTTCTATATTTTCTGGCATAGAAGAGTGAGTGACTCCAGAGCTGCATCATTTGTTGAAACATCTCAATGTGTATTCTGTCAATCCCTGGAGCCTTGCTTTCCTCCAATTCCTTCAATGTGGCTTTGACTTCTACTTTCAATATCTTTGGTTCTTGATCATCTGCCACCTCCTGGCATATGTAGGTGGTTAATGGCACCTACATAAACCAATTATTTTTTGATACAGTGACTCTGTGTATTCCTTCCACCTTTTTATGATGCTTCCCAATTCACGCAATACTTTATCTATAAAATCATTTAATTACAATAGAAGACTTTATTTTTTCCCCCAGTTCTTCCAGCTTGAGAAATGTCAAACATTTTCTCCCCTTTTGCTTTTCTAACTCCACTTTTTTAATACTTTACTTTATCTTCTTGAGCCACCCTTTGAAATCTTCTATTCAGCTCTTTTATTTCAAAAATTCTTCTTTTCACTTTAGGTGCTCTCCATTTAAAAACAATTTTAAGTATCTCTTCTGGCATTCATTTTGGTGTTTTCTTCCTTTCCTATCTTTTAAATAAGCATTTTGCTTTCATCATGTATGATGTGCTTGACGTCATCCTACAACTTGTCTGGTCTTCCTTCACTGGTGTTCAAAATGTGTCAAATCTGTTCTTCAGATGGTCTCTAAATTCAGGTAGGATATAATCAAGGTGATATTCTAACTCTTATGAACTTTTTCTAATTTTCTTTAGTTTCAACTTGAACTTACATAGGAGCAATTGATTGTCTGTTCCAGTGTCAACTCCTGACCTTTTTTCGAGTAATAATATTGAGTTTCCTCATCACCTCTTTTCACAAATATAGTCAATTTGATTTTTGTTTATTCCATCTGGAAAGGCCTACATGTACAGTACCCATTTATGCTGTTGAAAAAAAAGTATTTGCAATGAGTTATTAATGAATTATAATGAAATAATTGTATTGTTAGGTAATAACTGCATTCTGTTGAATCACCATTCTTTGGAATGGGGACAGATATGGATCTTATCCAGACTAATGACAAGGAATCCATCTTTCAAATTTATTGGCATAGATGCTTAAGCACCTCCAGTTGTTTATTGAAGTGTCTTAATTCGTATTGAGCGATTTTCAGCAATGCATTCAGTGCAGCTTGGATTTCTTCCTTCAGTACCATGAGTTCCTGATCATATGCTACCTTCTGAAATTGAAGAACATAGACCAATTCTTTTTGCTTCTGTGACTCTGTGTACTACTACCATCTTCTTTTGATGTTTCCTGAATCATTCAATATTTTTCCCTTAGAATCTTTTAATATTACAATTCAAGAGTTAAATTTTTTCTTTGGTTCTCAGTTTGAGAAATGCCAAATAGTGTCCTTACTTTTTTTTTTTTTTAACTCTACTTTGTTAAATCAATTCTTGAGATAGTCTTTAATTTCAGATGGGATATACTTGTCTTAGGCTGGATTTTCTAGAGAAGTAAGTCCAGTGAAGCATATAGATAGACAGATGGATAGATAGATAGATAGGAAGAGAGAGAGAGAGAGAGATTTATCTCAATGCAATGGCTCACACAGTTATGCTGGCATATCTAAAGGCATGGATTAAATGTCAAACTGGAAGTTTCTCCTGACTTACACAGTTGCAGAAGCCAATGGACTCAAGACTGGCAAGCAACATAGCAGGCTTCTGGGTGCTGAGGATGATGAATGCAAGATTGGCAGGTAAAACGGAAGATTGTTGGCTCACAGGCTGCAAAGGCAACAATCCCAATATCGGCATGCAACACAGCAGTCCACGGCTTCAATTCCAGGTACTAGAGATGATGATAGGCCAAACTGCACCCGCTGTGTGCTCAAAGACAAGGCAATTAAGAAGTTCATAATTCGAAATATAGTCACAGTGGTCAGAGACATTTCCGAAGCCAGTGTCTTTGACACATAGTTGTTCCCCAAGCTCTATGTGAAACTACATTATTGTGTGAGTTGTGCCATTCACAGGAAGGTGGTCAGGAAGCATTCTCATGAAGCCTGGAAGGGAAGAACATCTCCATCACAATTTAGACCTGCACGTGCTGCCCCACGACCTCCACTAAAGCCTATTCAAGGATTTGAGTCCTTAAAAGCTGAAGAAAAACTAACCTGAATGAAAATAAAATAGAAATTACAATTTAAACCAAAAAAAAAAAAAAAAACCTCTCTCTAGTTCCTTCAGTTCCATTTTGGAATTTGCTAGGTCCCCAGACTCCTGAGATGGCCTTGATTTCCCTAACTGCTAATGGGGGAAGGTGGATGACAAGGTGGGAGCATTCTCTGTGAAGAGGAACTAGGTACTGGAGATGATGATAGGCCAAATACAGGATCCCAAATGAGCAAAAAGAGAATTTTCCAAAGGTTTTTCCTATTTACTGGAAGCATGCCACACCCTGAAGGCAATTCCCCTTCAACTAATAAGCTGCTCACAAGAGATTCCAAAATGAAGGTGACTACACAACATACAATTTCATCATGGAAAATAACTACACCACAAATGCCAGTGCACTAAAAATTTTGGCCCAGCCAAGTAGACACACAATTCTAACTATCCAAGGTCAAATTTTCTTCAGTTTCAAATTGAACTTGCAAAGGAACAATTGATTATCTGTTCCCCAGTTGGTCCCTGGTCTTTTTCTGACCTAGGATATTGAAATTCTCCTATGTCTCTTTACACAGATGTGGTTGATTTGATTCTTGTTTAATCCATCTTTTGAAGTCCATGTATACAGTTGCTGTTTAGGTTGTTGGAAAAAGATCATTGCAAAATTCCATCAAATGATTCCGAACCCCATTTCTATCACCAAGGTCATATCTTCCAACTACCAATGTTTTTTCTTTGTTTGATACTTTCGGATTCTCATTAACAACAATTATCAATGCATTTTGATTTTATGTTTGATCGATTTCAGACTGTAGAAGGTAGTGAAAATCTTCAATTTCTTCATGTTTGGCTTTAGTGGTTGCTGTGTAAATTTTAATAATAGTCTTATTAACTGGTCTCATTTGTATGCCTATGGATATTATCCTATCACTGACAGCTTTGTACTTCAGAATAGATCTTGATTTTTTTTTTTTTTTTTGGCAATGATGCAACATCATTCATCTTCAATTTGTCATTCCTTGCATGGTAGATAATATGATTTTCCAATTCAAAATGGCCAATAACAGTCCATTTCAGCTCACTAAGTCCTAGGAGATCAATCTTTATGCATTCCATTTCACTTTTTTATAATATCTAGTTTTCCTTGATTCATACTTTATACATTTCACATTCCAATTATTCATGAATGTCTGTAGCTGTTTTTTTTTTTTTTTTTTTTTGCTTGTTTGTTTTGTTTTTTCTCATTTTGAGTCATGGCACATCAGCTAATGAAGGTCCTAAAAGCTTTACTCCACCCACTTGATCATTAAGGTCAACTATCATTGAGAAGGCAACTCTTCCCCAGTTGTATTTTGATTGCCTTCCAACCTAAATGGCTTATTTTCCAGCACTATTTCAGACAAATTTTCCTTTTATATTCATGTTTTCAGTGACAACATTTTCAGAAGTAGACTCCCACCTCTTTCTTTCTAGTCTATCTTATTTTGTAGTTTTTACTAAAACCTGTCCACCATGGTTGACCCTACTGGTATTTCAAATACAAGTGCCAAAGCTTCCAACATCACAGATACACACAAGGCACTACACTATGACAAACTGACAGGCAAGAGATGCTCTAATATATTAAAGAATACATATGGCACCAGTGACAAAATGTTGCTAGGAACATGGATGTTAAATTTGCTTCTGGTGAGGCTTTAAAAGAATATGATGAACATGTAATTAGACAATGGAGGAAAATTTTAATACAGTGGCAAAGAACTTGTCTAAATTTTGTTCAAATTTTTTGTGGAAGGAAGAATAAGTACTGAACTTGGAAATCTGCCTGAGGAGTTTAGAAAATTCTTAACAGTAGTCTCTTAAAGGGACCATATGTTTTCTCCTTCCCACTCATAGTAAAATGGGAGAGGAAAGAGATGAATTTAAAAATGACCTGTGCAAAATGAAAACAGAACTTAAATATTTATAAAATTCTATTGTACAAACTAAGAATATGGATCTGAGAATATTCAATGAGAATATAGCTGCACAATCTTTTGTTAAAACGATTAAGCCTACAACTGACTGATCTAACCAACAGAAGAAAACACATCAGTTTAGACTGAAGGGAACAGAGAAGGAACAAAAGGAAAGAATACTGTTTGCCTCTTGGAATTCTACAGATATGAAACAGACTAAAAGGACTACATGTTTTGATCTCCAATAACAGAAAAAGGCCTTCTCTGGAACATTTTGGAGACTAGAAAAACTGTTATCAGATATGTGAGAGGCAGAGCCTTCTTGATTTCAAAAGGTGAGGCCATATTCTCTTGGATCTCAAAGGATCAGGCCACAGCTCCCTATTTTACAATGACTAAGAGTTTTGCCAACTTGGTTATGGAATGTGTGGCTTCAGTTAAGTTGTTCAGTTAAGTTGTGTCAAGTGGTTGGGACTGAGGGGATGGGGGACTGCCATGCCCAAGCGCAGAGGCATAAGGCCTATTAGGGCTGAAGGAATGAGGTTGCCAATAAGATAAAGTAGGAGAATGGGGCTGCACTAAACTTAGGGAGTAGAGTTGGCCTGGAAGGCAAAACTGAAACCCAGGGCCTAGGTGCCTCCATCTGGAATCCAAAGGGCATGGCCAACACCCAGAGTCTGGAGTGAGTATGGGTCCATCACCCAAAAGGTCTCAGAGAGTAGAGGATTATTTTCAAGACTTGAGAGCTAATATAATTTTTTCTGCTGAATTTTGGATTTGCTTGGTATCCTTTACCCCTTCTTTTCCTACAATTTTTCTCATTTATAATTGAAATGTTTACCTTGGGTCTTTTCCACCATTTAGCTTTAGAAACAGATACCTTGCAGTCTAGATTTCAAAGGTTCCCAGTTGAAGAAGAATTTTGCCACTGGATGGAATACTCTTAAACTCTCACCAATATTTGATTAAAATGGTTCAGAAGATGTGATTTTAGAGTTAGAGTATATATAAGGCATTTGGGATGATACAATGGGGTGAACATATTTTGCATGTTTGCCAAGGGCATGAATTTTGGGGGATGGAACACAAAATGTGAAACATTATAGATCAAATTGTATCACCACCCTGAAAGTATGTGTTGTAAATCTTAGCTTCTATGCTTGTGATTATAATCACTTTACAAAATGGGTTGTCTTTGTTATTTTAATAAGTGTGGTACTTAGGATTATACATCAACATGGCTGGGCCTGGTTTTGAGTGGTTGAGCAGCTGGATATAGTTATTCCTCATGATGAGAATGGTAATCAACTCCATGGTGGAACATGCTGTGAGCAGCTGAGTAGCTGCTTTAGGGAAGTGCTCTTTTTCGAGTATATAAAGAGAAGCTTGGAGAAAGATCTTTGTGATTTTTGGTATATTTGATGCTACATTTAGCTGAGTCTTCATTCAGTAGCCTGCCATGTTGCTTACCAATCTTGGGACTATTTCTGGACTTGAACTAGGGGCCTGTTGTGTTGCTTGATAATCTTGGAACTGTGCCATTTTACTTGTTGACCTTGGGTTTGTCAGCTCAGCAGTTAGCAGTTGCCTGAGTTAAGAGAAGGCTGCAGCTCGAGTGGGCCAAGAGCAAGAGGCAGAGATGAAACATAAATCAATGGGCCTACACCTAGCTGTAGAGCTGGCACTTTGAACTCAGAATTATAGATTACTAAACTGTCAGAAAATAAATCCCTGTCTGTTAAAGTCATCCATTTGTGGTACTTGTGTTATAGCAGCACTAGAGAACAAATACAATAAAACAGGATTATTGTAGGATGTTTTTGAGTCAATCTATTTTGAAATATAAAAGATATTAAACAAGCAAAGAGATACGGAGAAGAGATATACCAAGTCACATGGAGATCCTCCAGGTGCAGAAGCTCAAAAGAAATAAGGACCTTCCTCCAGAGCCAGAAGCGAGAGCAAGTCTTTCCTTAGATACAAAACCCTGAGTTCAGAGTTCTAGCTTCTTATGCTGAGAAAACAAATTTTGATTTATTAAAGCCACACCCAAGTGGTACTTCAATTATAGTGTTGTTATTTTTAGACTGGGCTCCAATTCATAGAGACCCTATATACAACAGAAGAAAACACTGTCCCTCTTGTTCGATCCTCACAATTCTTGCTATGCTTGAGCCAATTGTTGCTGCCACTTTGTCAATTTTATTGAGGGTTTTCTCTATTTTAGCTGACCTTCTACTTTATCCAGCATGATACCCTTCTCCAGGGACTGGTCCCTTCTGACAATTTCTATTATAGTAGTACTAGATAACTTGACTCACTGCTGTTGAATGCACCCCTCCTTGAGTTTTTGATGCAGTATTTCTAGTTTGTCCAATCTTCCCTCCAAGGAGTGGCTGGTTTGAACAGCCAGCCTTCTGGTTAGCAGTCGAATACTGTAAGCACTATGCCATCAGAGATCATAGTGCCTATGGCATTTGACTGCTAACCAGAAGGATGGATGTTCAAATCTACTAGCCACTCCTCAGAAGGAAGATTGGGCAATCTACTTCCATAGTGATACCACCTCAGAAAAACAAGGAGGGGTCTCTATTAGTGGATACAACTTGATAGCAGTGAATTTGGTTTCTTTTTTGGTTTAGATAACTGAGACAATGCATATCTCAAAAAGTTCTTTGTATCATTGATCATTTCCTTAATCAATGATTGATAATTTAACCATTAACCCAAGACCAAAAAAAAAAAGGAAAAAAAAAAGAACCATTGCCGTCAAGTTGATCCAACTAATAGCAACGTTACAGGATAGAGTTTCCAAAGGAGTAAATCTTTAAAGAAGCAGACTGCTACATCTTTCTCCCATGCAGCAGCAGATGAGTTTCAACCACCCACCTCATGGTTACCAGCCCAGCGCTTAATCACTAAACTGCCAGGACACCTTTTACTGTCAAAAGCTTTCTAACAATAACTGAAGAATCTATTAGACTGTGACCTTTCAGCTTTGTAAGAAAAATTAAAGAATTTCTTAACATAATACAGTGTATTTCCTGAATGTTTATTTTTTATGTTTATTTTATATTACCTATGGCTAAGAGTAAACTTTATTTAATTCATGCATGTCACAAGCCTTTATATATTTTTCTCTTTGATGTAGTTTTCTGAATCTCACACCTTCTTGAAGAGCCCTTTAGATTTATGGTCATGCATACATTTTCTTGTAAAAGTAATGATTAAAGATTCACATTAGATTAAATTAGCATTTTATGATTTAATTCCATAAATCTTTTTAGAAATATTAAAAAACCTAGGTTGTTGTGAACATTTCTCTCTTTCAATTTCTATATTTATTGAATCACAAAATTCTCCTAAGATCTAACATGTTTCTCCCTTCCATTCTGACAGTCACTGTTTTGACCCAGTTTCTCATATACCACATTAATAAAATATGGTATAACAGATTTTTCTGCATGTACTGGTTCTACTCTCCAATCTATCACACTTTTGTCAACATAATAATTCTGAAAATCCAGAACGATTTGATCCTGTCCATACTTGAAAATATTCAAAGACTATATTTGATTTTCATTTTACAATATCTCTTCCATATTACACATAGATTGCTTTATGATCTGGCCTCATTTAGAAATTATTACCATTCATCCATATAGTATTTACTTTCACTGTATTAGTTTTTTTTACTTCATCAAACCTACTGTGCTATTTTATAGACAGAAATATGAGTGCAAGAACCCAAGCTATTTCATCTCCATGAAATAGTCTCCTGATTTTTTTCATGCCACAGCTTCGATTTGTAAGAGAATTGTAATTGCTCCTTAATGACTAACTTAAAAATAAGTCTCTGTTAAAATTATGGATGAATTCTTCTGTTGCATTTCAGTCTGATCTACATGTCTTTCCTATTTTTTCTTCCATAGTACTTATTTTCACCAAAAACTAACTTAGTACTTTGCATTATTGTAGTCAGTGTCTCATCTCTGTACTTAAGTTGCTAAAGCACAAGAATAAAGTATCATTTATCATTTTTGTTAGTGCATAATTATTGTATCTTTTATATCTGTTGTTGCTGTTGTTGTTGTTATGTGCCGTCAAGTTGGACCCAACTCATAGTGACCCCTCCTTGGGTTTCCAAGGCAGTATCATTAAGGAAGTAGATTGCCCCATCTTCCTTCTGAGGAGTGGCTGGTGGATTTCTTAAATTCTTCTCTTTGCTCAACTTGGGAAAGTTTATATGTCTCAATTTTTATAAACTTATATTATATTGGAATTGGCATGCTACTTTAATAACTTTAATAACTTCAGCTCTTCTTCGTGGATGTTGAAACTGACAGTATTTTTTGTTTTTTTGGCTATAGTGTAACAGTCAAATCAGAAATGCTGTGCATTCAATACATTTCAAGGTACAGAAGAAAAAATTGACTTAAATAATACAGATAAATTTAATAAACAAAAAATTTTTACATGAAGTTTTCTATTAATTTAGTTTCCCTTTAGAAGTAACAAACTATTCCTTTCTCCTTTACAGATGTATCAAAAAAAGTGAAGTACAGAGTTTAATCTTTTCTAAATTAAATATTTATTCTTGCATTTATTATTTATGCATTTTACCCATTTATACAAAGTTGGCTGAAGACAAAAATGCAAAATTAAAGCTCTAAAAATATCATCTAACATAAAATAGCATGTTCAAAATGCATGTTAAATGAAACAAATATATCAGCATTTACAGGTAAATGCCATTATAGAAGCATGTATATTTAAACACTATTTTCCTAAAATATCTCTCTTCAAGTTATGGTTTTGCATTTAAATGAATTGGTTATATTTTTAAATAGTATTAGCTAATTTTTAATTGAATATTTATTCAATGCCATGCTTAGTGTTAAGCATTCTTATTGATTATAAAAAAAAAAAAAAAAAAATCTATTTTTGGTAGATGTTATATTATATACACTTAACTTAGAGAAAATCAGAGGCTTAGAGAAATAATATGATCAGAAAATTTATACATCTTACAAACAGAAAATTTAGTAATTGAGAGACGATATGTTTGATTCTGTATCGTGTGACAGGCACAAAGCTCTAGATCAGAGTTGTTTAAAGAACTATCATATTTTGGATATTTTTCTTTTTTTTAAAGTAGTAACCACTATCAATAGTTCCAACCCTCAATTGTAAGTTTCTTGTATTGTGGTGGTTTTCATATTGCTGTAATGCTAGAAGCTATACCACCAGTATTTCAAACACTAGTAGGGTCACCTCTAGTGGACTTCTTTCAATGGAGCTTCCTGAATAATACTTAGTAAGAAGAAGGAAGACATGGTTGACCATGAAAAATTACCCAGTGGAAATCTTATGAACAGCAGTGACAAAATGTCAGATATAGAGCCAGAAGATTAGCCCTTCAGGTATGAAGGCATTCAACATACTTCTGGGAAAGGGATGCCTCCTCAAAGTAGAGGTGATCTGATGACATGGGTGAAAGTAAAGCTGCTGGGACCTTCATCTCCTCATGGGGCATGAATCAAAATATGAAGAAACAGCTTCAAAAATCCCTTAATAATTAGAACATGGAATGTAGGAGGTATGAATGTAGGAAAATTGAAAGTGATCAAAAATGAAATGGAATGCATAAAGGTCAGTATCCATGGCATCAGTAAACTGAAAAAGACTGGTATTGTCTATTTTTAATTGGATAAACTTATGGTCTACTATGCAGGAAATGACCAAGTAAAGAGGAATTGTGTCACATTCATCATCTAAAAGAACATTTTAAGATTTTTCCTAAAGTACAATGATGTCAATGATAAGATAATATTTATATGACTATAACAAAAAAACAGTTAATACTAGTATTCAAAGTTATGCGCCAACCATCAAACGCAAATATGAAGGATGTGATGCACTGATAATTACTGGTCACTGGAATAAAAAAGTTGGGAAAAAAAGAAGCATCAGAAGTTGGACAATATGGCCCTAGTAAGAGAAAAAACACCAGAGAACACATTGTAGAATTTTGCAAAACCAATGACTTTTCATTGCAAATAATTTTTCAACAACATAGATGGCTACCATACACATGGACATCACTTAATTATTGAATGCAACAAAATCAAAATGACTACATTTGTGGAAAGAGATTATTGAGATGCTTAATATCATCAGTCAAAACAACACCAGGGGCTCACTGTGCAACAGATAATCAATTACTCCTATGTGAGTTTAAGTTGGACCTGAAGAAAATTAAAACAAGGCAAGAAGAACCAAGATATGAACTTGCATATATCCCACCTTAATTTAGAGACCATCTGAAGAATAGATTTCATGAATTGAACACCAGTGACAGAAGATCAGAAGAGTTGTGGGATGGCATGAGGAAAAGCATACAATAAGAAAGCAAAAGGTCATTACAAACACAGGAAAAGAAAAAATGACAGAAATGCATATCAGAAGAGATTCTGAGACCAGCAAAATGTCGGACTAGGCAGAAAGACTGCACAGACCGTCTTCAACAAAGAAAAGGAAACCAATTAACAAAGACACAGAAGATAGTCCTGGACCCCTGAGCCTTGAAGGGAAGGATACAGAAGTGGACTAAACCCCAACTAGCAGAAGAATTTTCATGAAAATACCAAAAAAGGAGACATACAGAGTTGCAGTCTGGTAGTGGTCCTGAGGGACCCTGATGTGACAGAGAGCTTGGAGATTCCCGAGTGGTGGTAGGACCTAAGAATTAACCAAAAAATCAGTCCTGTTAGCCAGGGACTGCATGGAGGACTGTGCATGGTAGCTGGGGAATAAACAGAGAAGGTGAAGAGAAAGGCAGGCTGAGCTGTGGATTTTACTGGTCCCGAGGGAGCCGCCATTTTAAAGGTTTAAAAGCAGCTTGACTCTTTTGGATATTTAAAGAAACAGCACTCTCACAGATTCCTGGGACTTAAGAACACATTCTGCTTTCCAGCAACCCCAAGGACACTCCGGACCCACAAGACTGAAAAGGTACGACATTCCTCTTGTTACTCTTACACCCCACACCCACTTGGGGAACTGAGGTGCAGTCGTCCCCCACTTCCACCTACCTTCTGGGCCCACAGGAACTCCATCACAGTCTGTGTGCTCAGACAGAGCCTGGCTGCCCTACCCTGCCCACCACCGATTCTTCTTTTTTTTTTTTTCTTTTTCTTTTTCGTTTATTTTTTCCTAGTGATTAGTTTGCTTGTATTTGTCTGTTTTAAAACAACTATTATTATTATTACTTTTGTCCTTTTTATTATTATTCTTAATCTTCTCCTACCAGCCTAGTTTTCAGTATTTTTTCTTTTCCCTGTTCCTGGTTGATTTTTTTTTTTTTTTCCTAATTAAGAATTTTTTTTTTTCCTTTGTTTTCCCCTTTTTCCTCTTGGCTAACCCCATTCCTTCTTTTTGTTTTTGTATTTTTCCCATTTTTTTCCCTTCATTATTCTCCTCCTCTACTTTTTTTTTTTTTTTTGGCTACTGTTCCTGTGTGACTACATGGTGTGCTCCATGTACATGTGTTTTTAGATTTTTAATGGTAATTCAATTGTAATTTGTGTCTAACTGAGTGGGAAACAACAACAGTCCCCATAAGACACAATTACACTCACATCTCCTGCAACTTCACTTAATGAGTGAAAGCCACTACCACCTTCTCCACCAATGGGACAACAATTAAAAAAAATAATAATAAAACACCAAGAAGAGCCTAAATCACCTTTGGCTGCTCTTCACAAACAGTTAACAGAGATCTAAATACAATAACACCATGATGCCTCAGAGACAACATACCATCACAGTCCACATGAAGAAGCAGGATGAAGTGGTAGAAACAAGGAAGCAGGATACAGACCCAGAACACATCCCTGAGGAAGAAGAAGCATTGGAATTCTCTGATAAGGAATTCTAAAGAATTAGCTTTAGGTATATTCGAAGGATTGAGAGACAGACCAAAGAAAACAGAGAAAAAACTTTAGAAGAATTTTGGAAGAAAATACAAGAACAAAATGACAAAATAAATGAAAAATTAGAAATAATTCTATATCTACAGATAGATATCCATAAGATTAATACTAAATAGTCAGAAATAAAAAACACATTGGAAGGGTAAAGGAGTAGATTTGATGCAATGGAAGACAGAATTAATGAGATTGAAGACAAATACCTGAATACTTCTTTGGAAAGGGATCAATCAGAAAAAAAAAAAAAAAATCAAAAAACAAAACGAAGAAAGCCTAAGGTTCATGTGGGATACCATCAAAAGGAATAAATGACATGTCATTGGGATTCCATAACAGGAAGAGAAAAACAAAACCACTGAGAAAATTGTTCAAGATATGCTGGAGGAGAACTTCCCTGATATGATGAAAGATGAGAATATTCAGGAAGTCCAATGAACCCCAAACAGGATAGACATCAAAAGAAAATCACTAAGACATATCATCATCAAACTCATCAAAACCAAAGGCAAGGACAGAATCCTGAAAGCAGCATGGGAAAAACAAAAAGTTACCTACAAAGGACAGCCAGTAAGAATAAGCTCTGATTTCTCAGCAGAAACCATGAAAGTGAGAAGGCAATTGGATGCAATATATAAAACTCTGAAAGAGAAAAATTTTCAAGCAAGAATTATATACCTGACAAAATTATCCCTCAAATATGATGGTGAAATTAAGAGATTTCCAGATAAACAGTAACTAAGGGAATTTGGTAAAACCAGACCAACCTTACAAGACACGCTAAAGGGAGTCTTTTGAACAGAGAACCAAAAATAGCAAATAACAACCGATCATTAATACACAAGATAACATAACAAAGAAACCACAGCTATGGACATATCCAAAGTAAAATGAGCTTACAAGATTGTAAAGAGGGAAGCAGAGACATCAATGGGCAAATGAGGACAACTACAAACAAAAAGAGGGAAAAGACTGTGTAGTTCCAGAATTTCTAAATGGTGAAGAAGTTAAGAGAGTTGCAAAATAGAATGGACTGCTCTAAACTCAGGGATAAAATTATAAATCATTAGGTAACCTCAAAGAAAAATGATAAACCTTCACATCTCATTAAAAAAGAGGACAAGCACAAATATTCAGCATATATTAAAACAACAGCAACAAAGGAAATGATAACACAATTCATAAACATAATGAGATCTGCACCGAAAATAATATGGAGCAAAGAAACCAGGGACACCATGGAAAAACAACATAACAAAATGACAGCAACAAATTCAAACTTATCAATAATTACCCTGAATGTTAATGGATTAAATGCACCACTCAAAAGATGGAGAGTTGCAGATTGGGTAAGAAAACAAAACCCATCAATATGCTGACTACAAGAGACACACCTTAGAGATAAAAACTAAAATAGGCTAAAGATCAAAACTTGGAAAAAGA
>NW_006921938.1:1487961-1528123 GCF_000298275.1 Orycteropus afer afer
CAAGCATAATTCAAAATGCACAAACGGCAGAAGAGAAACCAGATGATTGGGACCTTCTAAAATATTAAATTTTTATTTGCTTCCAAAGACTTCTCCCAAAGAGTCAAAGAGAACCTACAGATTGGGAAAAAATATTTAGTAATAACATATCTGACAAAGGACATATCTCTAGAATTTATAGAAAACTCCATCACCTCAATAACAAAAAGACAAACAATCCAATTAAAAAATGGGCAGAAAACATGAAAAGACACTTCACCAAGGAAGATATTCAAGCAGCCAACAAACATGAAGAAATGTTCACAATCATTAGCTATTAGAGAGATGCAAATCAAAACAACAATGAGATACCATCTTGCTCAAGCTCTAGTAGCAAAGTTCAGCAAGACAAAAAATCACAAATGCTGGCAAGGTTGTGGAGAGATTGAGACTCTCGTATACTGCTGTTGGGACTGTAAAAAGGTACATCCATTGTGGAAAGCAGTATGGCAATTCCTTCAAAAGTTGGAACTAGAAATACCATTTGACCCAGCCATTCCATTACTAGGTATATACCCTAAAGAAGTGAGAGCCATGACAAGAACAGATACATGAACACCCATGTTCACCACAGCACTTTTTACAATAGCCAAAAGACGGAAACAACTTAGGTGTCCATCAACTGAGGAATGGATAACCAAACTATGGTACATACAAACAATGGAATACTATGCAACTCTAAAGAACAATGTAGAATCTGCAAAACACCACATAACATGGATGAACTTGGAGGACATTATGCTGAGTGAAATAAGTCAATCACAATGGGACAAATATTGTATTAGTCCATTATTGTAAAATTTAAGGAAAGGTTTATCTATAGAAGGAAATTTTCTTTGTTGGTTACCAGGGGTGGGAGGGGAGGGGAGGAAAGGCTGTTAGATAGATAGAGATAAGTATTGATTTGGGTGAAAAGAAGGGCAATGTACCAAATGTGAGTGACAAGTATGGCACCATTGAGGATGAGAAAGACATAGAGAGGTTCATGGGAGCTACAGACAACAAATATGAACCCTTTTGTACATACAGTACTGCATTGTCAGTGAAGGCAAACATGGGTATATGGGTGGATCAATAGATAGGCTGAATGATTAGGTGTATCTATGAAATGAGGAGTGTATCAAAGAACATATATAGGCTTGACAGACAATGGTCCTACAAGTTTATGTGAACGATCATAATTCCTAAGCATATAGTAGAGCTGACAAGGGCAAGGTTGTGGTCACTGCTTGGTCTAAGCCAGGTACCCAGAGAGACAGAGTAGTTGAACCTGCAGGGTTAGGACCATAGTTGCAGGAGATAGCAAGCACAATTGGCATAACATACTATACAAAACATTGTTCCACTTCCTACTTTGGTGAGTAGTGAGTGGGATCTTAAAAGCTAGCCAGCTGCCATCTAGATGCAACAATGGGTCTCTCTTCATCCAGAGCAAAGAAGAATGAAGAAAACCAAAATTCATGGAAACAATTAATCCTAGTGACTGATACACCATCTGATCTGTAGCTTATATGACCATGAGACCAGAAGAACTAGAAGGTGCCCGGCTACCACTGTCATCCACTTGGAAGGGGATCTATGTAGGAGACCCTTGATAGAGAGGGAGAACAATGTGGAACAAAACTCAAAATTATTTGGAGGAAAAAAAAAAAGGGGGGGGGATCAGTTATGCTGGTCCAATAAATCCTGGTGGAACTACTAAGACTATGGCTTCTAACTGCCCTTCAGGTCTGGAATTGAACCCACACCTGTGTTTTACAGCCAAACAAAAGACAGGCATATGAGTTGAATACTTACCTCTAGTAGATACTTTCCTTGGAGAAAATAATCATGGGAGAAAGAAGGACTGCTTATGCACAGGGAGACAGCTCAGGGGTCAGGAGTCCATGGAGGGATGGACACAGGGAAGAGGTAACTATAGGGAGGAAGTGGGAGGGGAGCTGTTGCAATGTGGTAAACTGTGACAATGTCATGAGACAAAGTATATGTGAACTGCTGTATGGAAAGTGAATTTGCTGTTTAAATCTTCACCCAAATCACAATAAAAAGAAAAAAAAAAGACTCTGAAACTTGATCTTGAAAGAAGAGTAGCTAAAGAGAATGGAAACAAAAAATGATGATGTAAAAAATCTGAACAGAACATTTCAAAGGGTGGCTTGAGAGACATAGTAAGTATTATGATGAAATGTGCAAACACCTGGAATTAGAAAACAAAAAGAGAAAAATATAATTTGAACTTAAAAAAAAAATCAGCTCTAGAATTGCAACCCTGAAGAATTCTTTCTAAGGGCAAGAATTATAAGAGTAATCATATTGCTGTGATCATGGTCAAAAAGAATGCCCCAACACCTATCCTGAAGTACAATTCTGTCAGTGTAGAAAAATATCTATATGCCTACAAGAAACACCCATTACTGTGACTATTACTCAAATTTACACACCAATCAGTAAAGCCAAAGGTGAAATAAATATTTTTAACAAATTCTGCAATGTTAAATTGACCACACATGATGTAATCAAGATGTATTGATTATTACTGGTGATTGGAATGCAAAAGTTGTAGACTACAAGCCATGGTAGTTTCATTCACCCTACAGGTAGTATAAAGGAAAGTATATGAAAGGTAGACAATAATAAAGAAGACCACAGATAAATTTGCACATTTGACTTGTGGTGTTGGGGAAGAGTACTGAAAATACCATGGACTGACAGAAAAATGAGCAGAATCTGTCCTTGAAGAAGTGCAACTGGAATACTCATTAGGAGAGAGAATAGCCAGACTTTGTCTCACCCACTTTGGTCATGTTGTCAGAAGGGACAATTCTCTAGAAAAGGATATCACACTTGGTAAAGTAGAGGGTTCCTATAAAAAGGGAATACCTTCAACAAAATGGTTTGACACAGTGGCTGCAATGATGGGCTCTAGTATAGCAAAGCCTACGGAAATGGTGCAGGACAAGACAGTGTTTCATTGTGTTGTAAGCCTAATTCAGAAAAGGAGGTGGAATGAGAGAAAACTTCTTGATTTCAGATGGATCTTGGATGAAAGCAAAGAATACCAGAAATATCTTTACCTGTGCTTTACTGACTATGCAAAGGGGTTCAGGTGTGTTGATTATAGCAAATGATGGGTAACATTGCAAACAATAGGAATTCCAGAGCACTTATTTTGCTCATTAGGAACCCATACATAGACCAAGAAGCTATGATTCAAACAGAACAAGGGGATATTGCATGTTTTAAAATTTGGAAAGGTGTGAGTCAGGGTTGTATTCTTTCATTATATTTATTGAATCTTTATGCTGAACAAATAGTCTGAGAAACTGAATTATATGAAGAATGAAGCATTAGAATTGAAAGAAGATTCACTAACAACCTGAAATATGCAGATGACGTAACGTTGCTTGCTCAATGCTTACAGATGAAGATCAAAGACTACAACCTTCAGTATGGATTGTATCTCAATACAAATAAATGAAAATCCTTACAAGTGAACCTATAAATAACACTATGATAAATGGAGAAAAAATCTAAGTTGTCAAGAATTTCATTTTACTTACATTCACAACAACGCCCATGGAAACAGCAGTCAAGAAATCAAGTTAGATATTTTATTTGGCAAATCTGTTGCAAAAACTTCTTTAAAGTGTAAAAAATTACTCAATGACTTCTCATGAACACTACATCTTCTAGGACACAAAGTGCAGCTAATATCCCCAAGGCTGCAAATATTTAGGGAACTAGAAGATTTCCCCTGCAAATCAGCTGATGGGCTCAAACCACTGACCTTTGGTTAGCTGTTGAGCACTTAAACACAAGGGCTCCTTAATGACAAAATAAGGAAGGGCAAAACCATGAAAGGGCAAAGTTATGAAAACTTCTTAGCCGTAAACAAGAACATTGATGGATTGAGTTGGTGAGTTTCAGGGATTAGAACCACAGTTTTGGAGGACAGCTAAATCAGTTAGCATAATAGTTCATATTGATTGGGGTCATAAAAACTAGCTAGCAACCATCTAAGAGGCAATTAGTGGTCTCTCCATGATCAGAGGAAAGAAGAGTGAGGAAAATAAAAATAATAATAATAATAATAAAATAAATAAACTCAAGGAAACAATTGGTCCAAAGAACTAACAGGCAACATGAAACAAAGCATCCACTACCTTGAGACTATAAGAACTAGAAGGTGATTAGTCCTACTGAACTTTCTGTTTGGGACTGTAGGAAGTCCTGGATAGAATAAGAGAAAAATATAGATCAAAACTGAAAATAATAAAAATATCAGATGTAGTTTTCTGAAAAAGACTGATGGAACCCCCGAGGCTGGGCCATTAGACACCTTTCAAACCTGGAAATGAACATATTCTTGGTGATCACCTTGCAGCCAAAAAATAGACAGGTCTATAAAGTGTACAATAACATACATCAGGGATGTGGTATTCAGAACAACCAACCATATAAGACAAAAAAAGGTGACATTTGCCACAAAACAAAATTCAGAAGTCAGGAAGAGTCAGGCAAGGACAAATGGATATAGAGAACCCAGGTAGAAAGCATGATGAGTGCTTTATATTGTAGGAACTACACTTCATGTTACAAAGCAAAATATGGATAAATTGTTCAATGGAAGACTAATTTGCCCTGTAAACTTTCACTCAAACCATAATAAAAAATTTAGAAAAAGTAAAAATAAAAGACAGGAAAAGCTGCATTTGCCTACTGCACCTGGCTTGCTCACCTGGCCTGCCTCAGGCATTCCAACCATAGTTCTTTATGAAACCATGTAAATAGGAAATAGTGCATGCTTAAAATAAAATACTTCTTAACATAAATTAAATTACATTTAAATTGTTAAAGATGACATGTTAAAAGAAATATATGTGTGTGTATATATATATATATATATATATATATATATGTATATAATATAAAAGAAAATAATATAAGCCATATATGTGTGTGTGTGTGTGTGTATACACACACACACACACACACACACACACACACATATATGGCTTATATTATTTTCTGTCTGATCATGGGTTATATTATGAACATTTAATTTATTTCTCTATTGCACCAGGCCTGGCTGTGTCATAGGACTCAATACTATGCCTGTGCCATTTTGCTATCTTTAATAAATTTTGAACAAGGGATTTTGCATTTTCATTTTGTATTGGGTATCATAAATTATGTACCCAGTCCTGGTGGCAGGTTTAGATCTTTTCTAATTATGTTTATTTTACTCTTACTTTCTATTTTTCTACCTCTATTCAGTCTTCCTTTTCTTTCATTGATATAATAATCATCTGGGAGGAAAATATTTCAAACAACTGTAAAACTATAATAAACAATCCTTCAAGCATTTAAAGACCACATATATAAATGTAGGAGCTCTGACAGCATAGGGTCTAAGACACTTGACCGCTAACCCGAATGTTGGCAGTTCAAACTCACTAGCCACTCCTTGGAAGGAAGGTTGGGCAATCTATTTCCGCAGTGATACTGCCTTGGAAACCCAAGGAGGGGTTGCTATGAGTCAGGTCTGACTCTTCGGCACAGAACAACAACAACAATATTTAAATGTAAAGAATCATATAGAGGGATTCAAAATGGAGTCTAATCAGTAATCACCACACTATTTCCCTCTAGCACCTTAGTGCTTGAAAAACTAGGTATAACAGTTTGAATTAGGGATTCTGGCGCTCTGAACAGCTCACTGAATCAGAGTACACCAAACACAGAAGAGCAGAAATAGAGGAAAGGCACAGGGAGATTATTTAAGGAAGATCTACCCAGGGGAGGACTGACAGGCAGCCGAGAGAGACCATTGGAAATGTCCCTGGGGCAGTCACTGACTGGCAGGTGAGGGTGGTCATCTGAGATCTCGGTGAGCCAAGGAAGAAGACACTCTATATCAGCATACTAGTGACCACATCATCATCCCAGCAATTACCCCAAGGATCTACCTTCAGCATCTGATTTTATAGGTAACTTAGGTCAGCCAGGTCCAAAAGGGTGTGCGCTGAACCACTGAAACCCAAGCAGAGAGCTAACTGGTGCTCCAGGAGGGTGAGCTCGCTTCCCCCTCTGCAGGTCACTGAGTGGGCTTAGGTCAGCTTGGGAGACATTGAGAGGTTTGTGCTTGTCTTTGTCACTGGTATCGGGACCACAGATTACTAACAGGCACTCTCGACCACAGCACAGCTGAAATCGTGTGCATCTTTGGCGCTGCAGGTGGGGGGTGTATCACAGATAAACTCCCCACCCATTTGCGGTCTGGGAGGGTTGTGCCAGCACAGCAGGCAGATGGGGTGGAGAGGGAGGAATTTGCAGCTGAGTGCGCTCCTGGGAATTTGTTTTGGATCAGCTTTTTGGTGCCTAGGGGCCTCAGAAGCAGGGTCTTTGAGTGTGCCTGAGCCTGTCAGAAAGTGGCAACACCCTAACAACAGGAATCTTTCCTGAAATTGAGCCACGAACTTGTAAATAACAGTACTATGTCATCAGTAGCAACCCACTCAAAGTCCTAGAAACCGACCCTAGCAACACCAAGCTTTCCTTCTTCTGCTCCCACTTTCTCCACCAATAACTTCACTCATTCAAGAGAATAAACCATATTCAGCCAATCACCATAAAACCTCCTGGTTCAAACTCTAAACCCTCTTTACGAAAAACAGAAACACATATCCACATTCCACACAGTGATTCCACCATCACAAAAAAACAGAAGAGTGACCCAGCATACCTGAATCAATAATAAAATAAAATACACCAGCTCTCAAAATATTAAGCCATAAAACCAAGACAAAACAAATCAACACATAACCAGCAGTTAAAGACAACCTCACAATGTCTAGGAAACAACAAGCAACCTCAAATCAAACAAAAAAAAAGGACAAGCATTAGAAGCAAAACCACAAACAAAGGTCTCATTACACATGGAGGACAGGAGGCAACAGAATTATCTGAGAAGGAATTTAGAGGATATGTTTATAGAGCTATAAAAAAGCCTAGGGAAAACCCAAACAGAAACAAGGAGAACAGACAGTTCCCTGGAGGAACTCAAGAAAATCATTGAGGAACAGAATGTTAAGATTAATGCACAATTAGAACTCATACAAAAACAGCAGTTAGAAATGCAGAAAACGTCTATTAAAATGCAAAACATGAGCACCAAAATGACAGAACTACACAACACAGTAGAAGCTCAAAAGAGCAGATTAGAACTGGCTGAAGAATGCATATCCCAAATAGAAGACAAATCCTTGGACACTAGCCTGCATGAATAAAAATCAGAACAAAGATTTAAGAGAAATGAAGAGAGCCTAAGAATTATATGTGATGAGATGAGATGAAAAAATATAAGATTCATTGGAATTCAAGAACAAGAAGAGGCAAAAAAGACCACTGAGAAAATTGCGGAAGACCTGTTAGCAGAAAATATTCCCCGTATCATGAAGGAAGAAAATATATTTGTCCAAGAAGCTCATAGAACACCACACAAGATAGACCCAAAAAGAAAGACATTGAGGCATATTATAATCAAACTTTCCAAAACCGAAGACAAAGAAAAAAAAAAAAATGAGAGCTGCCTGGAAAAAAAGAAATATTACTTATAATAATCAAACAGTTAGGCTGAGCTCAGACTACTCAGCAGAAACCATGCAAGCAAGAAGACAATGGGATGGCATATATAAAACTCTGAAGGACAAAAAAAACTTCCAACCAAGAATCCTATATCCATCCAAATTATCAATAAAATATGAGGGTGAAATCAAAGCATTCTCAGATAAACAGAAATTAAGAGACTTTGGGAAAACCAGACCAACTCTACAAGAAATGCTTAAGGAAGTCCTGGCAATAGAGAACACACAATAGAGATCAGCAAAACCAGGATATGTGACATTAACTCTAAAATCAAATCAGAAATAGATACTCATAATAAAACCATAAAGCATTCTACCTCAAAAACCAAGGAACTCAAGCAGCACACAACAACTGCAACTAACCTATCAGAGGGAATAATACTTCTAGGTACAGGTACAGACCCTCAAATGGAGAGGAAAACATGACAATGTCTTTGCAGCATGCACTGTTCTAAAAATGTAGAGACAAGAATATACTCCAAGGTAACCACAAAGAAGAAAAATTCTTCTAAGTAAATACAGAAGGAAGGAAAACATATGGGCTTAATAAACACAAAAACAACTATAAAGAAGAAAAGGGAGAAAGCAACAACCAACAAACTGAACTCAGCACAGAAATATACATGGACCAAGGAATCACCAATGACAGGACAAAAAAAAACACAATAGAATGGCACGAATCAACTCATGCCTATCACTAATTACACTCAATGTGACTGTACTAAATGCATCTATCAAGAGAAAGAGAGTGGCAGACTGGATAAGAAGACCCATCAATATGCTGCCTACAAGAGACACACCTTAGACACAAAGATAAAAACAAATTAAGAGTTGAAGGATGAAAAAGTATATACCAAGCCAATGAAAACCAAAAAAGGCAGGGTAGCAATTATGATTTCTGATAAAATAGACATTAAGGTGTAAAACATCTTAAGAGACAAGGATGGGCATTATATGATGCTGAAAGGGTCAATCGACAAAGAAGAGGTTACAATAATAAATATTATGCACCCAATGAAAATTTTCCAAAATATGTAAAACAATATTAACTGAATTAAAAGGAATGATAGACAACTCTACATTAGTAGTGGGAGACTTTAACACACCACTTTCAAGGAGAGACAGGTCAATGGGAAAGAAGCTCGGTAAAGATACAGAAGAACTTAACACTATCAACCAATTGGAACTCATAGACATTATATATAGAGTACTTCACCCAACAAAAAACACAATTCACATTCTTTTCCAGTGCACATGAATCCTTCTCCAGAATAGAACATATGCTAGGATATAAAACATGCCTCAATAAATTCAAAAGAATTGGAATACTGCAAAGCATCTTCTCTGACCACAATGCTATAAAACTAGAAATTAATAATAGGAAAAGCAAGGAAAAAAGCATCAAACATATGGAAGCTGAACAACTCTCTGCTTAAAAATTATTTGGTTACAGAACAGATAAAAACTGCAATAATAATAATAATAATAATAAAAATCCTAGAAACTAATGAGAATGAAGATGCATCCTACCAAAACTTATAGGACACAGCAAAAACAGTACTCAGAGGACAGTTTATAGCAATAAATGCATACATCATAGAAGAGGAAAGAAACAAAATCAACACTCTACCTTATCAACTACAATAACTAGAAATAGAACAACAAAAGAGTCCTACAGTATCTATAAGCAAGGGAATAGTAAAGATCAGAGCAGAAATAAACGAAACAGAAAAGGAAAAAAGCATAGAGAAAATCAACAAAATAAAGAGCTGGTTCTTTGAAAAGATTAATAAAATCAATAAACCATTGGCAGACCTAACAAAAGAAAAAGAAGACCCAAATCACAAGAATTATATATGAAAATGGTGTCATAACAACAGAACCAACTGAAATAAAAAAGATACTGACAGAATATTATGAAAAACTGTACACCAATAGATATGAGAATATAGAAGAGACGGACAAGTTTCTAGAATCACAAGATCTACCTAAAATATCCCACTCAGAAATACAAAACTTGAACAGACCCATAACAAGGGAAGAAATTGAACTGGTCATAAAAAAAACTTCCCACAAAGAAAGCCCTGGCCCTGATGGCTTCACTGGAGAATTCTATCAACTATTTAGAGAAGAGTTGACACCTATGCTACTCAAGCTATTCCAGAACGTAGAAAAAGATGACGTACTCCAAAACTCGTTTTATGAAGCAAGCATACCACTAATACCAAAACCAGAGAAAGACAACACTAGAAAGGAAAACTACAGACCAGTATCACTCATGAACATAGATGAAAAAAATCTTTAAAAAAATCCTGGCCAATATAATCCAACAACATCAAAAAAATTAATACGTCCGGACCAAGTGAGATTCATACCAGGTTTGCAAGGGTGGATCAATATCAGAAAATCAATCAATGTAATCCACCACATAAATAAAACAAAGGAAAAGGACCATATGATTATTAATTGATGCAGAAAAGACATTTGATAAAATCCAACATCAATTCCTGATTAAAACTCTCAGCAAAATAGGGATAGAAGGGACATTCCTCAACATAATAAAGGGTATATATGCAAAGCCAACAGCCAACATCGTTATTAATGGAGAAAGACTCAAGGCATTCTCCTTATGAATGGGAACCAGACAGGGATGCCCTTTATCACCACTTCTATTTAACATTGTATTGTAAGTCCTGGCCGGGGCAATAAGGCAAGAAAGAGAAATAAAAGGCATACATATTGGCAAAGAGGAATTAAAACTGTCTCTATTTGCAGATGATATGATCCTATGCATAGAAAACTCAAGGGACTCGATAAAAAGATGACTGGAATTAATAGAGAGGTTCAGCAAAGTGGCAGGATACAGGATCAACATACACATATCAGTTGGATTTCTCTACACCAGCAAGGACTTCTCTGATAAAGAAATAATGGAAACCATACCATTCACTATAGCTATGAAAAAGATAAACCTCACCAGAGACACAAAAGATCTATACAGAGAAAACTATAAAACACTGCTACAAGAGACAACAAGGGTACTACATAAATGGAAGATCCTGCCCTGTTCTTGGATAGGTAGACTAAACATTGTGAAAATATCAGTATTACCTAAAGCAATCTATACATTTAATGCAATCCCAATCCAGATTTCAACACAATTTTTTAAGGACATGGAAAAACTTATTATTAATTTCATATGGAAAAGAAATAGACCTAGCAGAGCACTCCTCAAGAAGAAAAACAAAGTAGGAGGTCTCACACTCCCAGAGCTTAAGAACTACTATATAGCCACAGTAGTCAAAACAGCATGGCATTGGTACAATGATAGACAGATAGACCAATGGAACAGAATCGAAAGCTCAGACATAGACTCATCCATCCATGGACAACTGATCTTTGACAAAGGCTCAAAGCCCATTATGGGGAAGGGATACCTCTTTAACAAATAGAGCTGGCAAGACGGGATATCCACCTGTAGAAAAATGAAACCAGACCCATAGCTCACCCTATACACAAAAACAAACTCAATCTGGATCAAAGGCTTAAGAGTAAAACCCAAAACTATAAAATTCATCAAAGATAAAATAGGAGCAGATCTAGGAGCCCTAATTTATGGCATAAATACACTGTCAAGCATAACCCAGAATGTGCAGGAGATAGAAGGGAAGCTAGATGACTGGGACCTTTTAAAAGTTAAATTCTTGTGTGTATCGAAAGATTTCATCAGAAGGGTAAAAAGAGAACCTATAGATTGGGAGAAAGTATTTGCCTATGACATATCTGACAAAGGACTTATCTCCAAAATCTACAGAAAATTTCAACACCTCAACACCAAAAAGACAAATAACCCAATTCACAAATTGGCAAAAGACTTGAACAGACACTTCACCAAAGAAGATATGCAAGCAGCCAACAAACACATGAGAAATTGCTCAAGATCATTAATCATTAGAGAGATGCAAATCAAAACAACAGTGAGGTATCATCTTACCCCAGCAATAATAGCAAAGTTCAACAGATCAGATAGTAACAAATGCTGGCGGGGTTGTGGAGAGATTGAAACTCTTGTGCACTGCTGGTGGGATTGTAAAATGGTACAACCATTGTGGCAAGTGGTATGGCGTTTTCTTAAAAAACTGAAAATAGAAGTACCATTTGACCCAGCAATTCCATTACTAGGAATATATCCTAAAGAGGTGAGAGATAGTGCACAATCAGACATATGTACAACTATGTTCATGGCAGCACAATTCACCATAGCAAAGAGATAGAAACAACCTAAATGCCCGTCAATGGATGAGTGGATAACCAAATTATGGTATAGCCACACAATGGAATACTATGCCATATTAAAGAACAATGAGAGATATGTGATCATCTCACAATGTGGATGAACCTGGAGGACATTATGCTGAGTGAAATAAGTCAATCTCAGGAGGACAAGTACTATATGAGCCCATTACTGTAAAAAGAGAAGGTTTGCTTGGGAAAGGGAACTCACCTAGTAGGTTACCAGGATGTGGCGGGAAAGGGAGGGATTAATTTAGGGTTAGTTGGGGCTTACACGCTGACATGGGTAGGGGGAGGGATATATGGGAAGGATATATGACCACCATGATAACACTGGGAAATGAGAGGACACTGAACTGTGCTCATAAGAGATAGATGACAGATGTTAAAACCAACCAATGTGCCCACAATACCACATTGCCATTAACACCAAACACTAGGCTATACAGATAAACACATAAACACCTGAGATGATCAGACAGGGGTCAGTAAATAGAGGTATACGCTAGACCCAGGATAGACTCAGGTGAGGCTTATCTTGTACAGACACCAGTGATAAAAATACCTGCAGTCCTTACAGAAACAATAGAAGACAGACACAGAGTAATCCCTCACAGACATCCCAACAATATGGGAGAGAGATCCAATAGAACTACTACCTCAGGACCGTAGTACTGGGATACACCAGACTCAACTGGCACAACAAAATACATAAAAGCATTACTCCACATCCTACATTGGTGAGTAGTGATTGGAGTCTTAAAAGCTTTTAAGCAGCCATCTAGGATGCAGCTAACGGTCTCCCAGCATCAGAAGTGAAGAACACTCTCACACACACACACACACACAAAAGCATTTAGAAGCAATTAACTCTAGGACGTGATGGACCTTGAGACCAGAAGAACTGGTTGGTACCTGGCTACCAATGCCAACCACTCAGAAAAGGACCAAATCTGGAGATCCTGGATAGAGTGAGAGGGAAAATGTGGAACAAAATCCAAAAACTCAATAATGCCAGAATTACTGGTCAGATAAAGTCTTGCGAGACTCCCAATACTATGGCCCTAAAATACATTCGGCGCCTGGAATAAAACTCACCCTCAGGGGCAGGGTCTCAGCCCAATGGTTAGTGAGATATACACGCAGACCACTCAACCCAGGATACTGCACCCACACACTCAATGGTAATACATCCCCTAAAGCAATAGACCATGGGATACCAAAGGACCAACATTCAAACTGAGGAAATGCAGGACAAACAGGAGAGCATAATTATGAGGGGCACAGGGGGAGTGTTGCAGGGTAGGGAGGGGAGGAGACTGGGTTAGGGTTGGACATGGCGAATGGGGAATGAAACTAAATGTATGCATGACTTTGAATGTAAAACAAGCTCTTAAAATTAAAAAAAAAATACATATTTTAAAAAAGAAACCATTCATAACGATTAAAAAAAAAAAGAATCATACAGAACTTGCAATGAGGTGGTAAGTAGAAGGATACTAGAAGAATTTAATTAGATTTTAGTTTTCTAGGTGACACAAATGATTTATCCTTGACTACTAACCTAAAAGTGGATCATTTGAAACCTTCTGATGCCATCTTGGAAAAGATGTCTAGGGAATCTGTTTCCATAAAGACTATAGCCAAAATATCTTTTTGGAGCAGTTCTACTCTGTAATACATGAGGTTATTATGAGCCAGAATCAACTCAGCAATAAGTGGTTTAGGTTCTTTTTTAGAACAAAAGATTCAGGTGTGAAGATCTCTTCCAAAGTTGTTATCAAAACTCTGAGATATAAATAATAAACAAATAAACAAATACAAAATAAGTAGTAGTTAAGGCTGCCTATGTACAACTAAAAATTTGATAGATTTTGTTCCTTGATTTGGGGATTTAGAGTCATGGTTTCATGGCACATCTTATGTAACTGGCCTCATAACGTGCTTAGTTCTTCTGTTGTACCTCCTAGCTCATTGCAAAGTGCCTAGAATCTTAAAATCTTGCTTACAGCCATCCAAGGCATGCCAGTTGGTCTCTATTTACCTGAAGCAATGGAGGAAGGAATGTCAGGAACAGAAGGAGAATATGAAATATGTGGCTAATTGCTTCTATGAATATTTATTACATTTGCCAAGAGACCAGAAGAACTGGAATGTCTACAGCTCCTATTACTGAACATTTTGATCAAAGATTCTATGGAAGAATCATGATCAAAAGGTGTAATATTCAGAAAAAAATTTAAAATTCTCATGGTCTCTGGATTGGAGCCATGAAGGCTGTATGAACCCCCAAAACTATTGCCCTGACATAATCTTTAAATTTTAAACCCTAAATATCCCCTGAAATCTTCTTAAAAGAAACAATAGTCTAGCTTAACAAGTTAAAAATATCTGCCTTGAGCAACTTTTTTTTTATACCTAATAGTTCAGACTGTCCATCTATTTGTCTACCCATATATCAATGTTTGCCTTCAATGACTACGCAGTACTGTACTGCAAAAGTGTTCATTTTTGTTTTCTACCTTCCATAAACCCCTCTATGTCAACCTCTTCCTCAGTGTCACAGTGTTGATCACTTACATTTGGTACATTGTCCTTCTCTTCACCCAAATTAATACTTGTCTCTATCTATCTAACGGTGATCCCTTCTCTCCCCTCCCACCCCTAATAACCAAAAAAGAAAATTTCCTTCCATATATAAACTTTTCCTTGACTTTTTTACAATAAAAGACTAATATAATATGTTTCCATCTATGATTGACTTATTTCACTTAGCATAATGTCCTGTAAGTTCATCCACATGACGTGGCGCTTTACAAATTCTATGTTATTCTTTATGGTTGCATAGTATTCCATTGTGTGTATGTACCACAGTTTGGTTATCCATTCTTCAGTTGATGGACACCTAAGTTGTTTCCATCTTTTGGCTATTTTAAATACTGCTGTGATGAACATGGGTGTGCATGTATCTGTTCTTGTCCTAGCTCTCACTTCTTTAGGATATATGCCTACTATTGGAATGGCTGGGAGTTCTGGTAGCATAGTGGCTAAGACACTTGCCTGCTAACCAGATGGCTGGCGGTTCAAACCCACCAGCCACTCCTCAGAAGGAAGGTTGGGCAATCCTACTTCCATAGTGATACTGTCTCAGAAACCCAAGGAGGGGTCACTATGAGTTAGGTATGACTCGATGGCACATAACAACAACAATAACAACATTGGAATGGTTGGGTCAAATGATATTGCAAATTCCAGCTTTTTAAAGAATCGCTATACAACTTTCCACAATGGTTGTACCATTTTACAGTACCACCAGCAGTGTATGAGAGTCCCAATCTCTCCACATCATCACCAGCATTTATTTTCTGTCTTGTTAAAGTTTGCTACTAGTGCTGGGGAAGATGGTATCTCATTGTTGTTTTGATTTCTCTCTCTAATGACAAATGATAATGAGCATTTCTTAATATGTTTGTTGGTTGCCTGAATATCCTTTTTGGTCAAGTGTCTATTCATGTCTTCTGCTCATTTTTTAAATGGATTATTTGTCTTTTTGTTGTTGAGGTGTTGCAGTTTTCTATAAATTCTAGAGATAAGTCCCTTGTCAGATATGTCATTGGTAGATATTTTTTCCCAATATGTACGTTCTCTTTTGACTTTTATGGAGAAGTCTTTGGAAACACATAAAAATTTAATTTTTAGAAGGTCCCATTCATCTGGTTTATCTTCTGCTGTTTGTGCATCTTGGGTTATGCTTGATAGTCTATTAACATCATATGTTAAAAACTCTCACTGCACTCAATTTGTATCTGACTCATAACGACCACTACATGGGTTTCTGAGACAGTATCACTACGGAAGTAGACTGCTCAATCTTCCTTCCGAGAAGTGGCTGGTGGGTTTGAACCACCAGTCTTATGGTTAGCTGTCAAATTCCATAGGCACTATGCTACCAGAGCTCCCTGCCATATATTAAAAAAAAAGAAAAAATCAAACTCACTGCCATTGAGTTGTACCCAACTCATAGCCACCCCTCCTTGTGTTTTCAAACCGGTATCACTACACAAGTAGATTGCTCAATTTTATGGCCCCTAAATTTACTCCTAGTTTTACCTTAAGGAGCTTTATATTTTTAGGTTTCACATTTAAGTCTTTGATCCATCTGGAGTTAGTTTTTGTGTATGGTGTGATATGAAGATCTTGCTTCATTTTTGGACAAATGGATATACAATTTTGCCAACACCATTTATTAAACAGACAATCTCTTCCCCACTTAATGAATTTTGGCCTTTGTCAAATATCCACTGACCATTGGTCAATGGATCTATTTCTGGGTTTTCTATTCTATTCCACTGGTCTATGTGTCTGTCATTGTGCCAATACCAGGCAGTTTTGACCATTGTGGCTGTATAGCAGGTTTTGAGATCAGGCAGTGTGAAACTTCCTACCTTGTCCTACTTCTTCAATAATTCTTTGCTTATCTGAGGTCTCTTTTCTTGCCATATAAAGTTAGTGATTGTTTTTTTCCATATCTTTAGAGAGTGTTGATGGGATCTGGATTGAGATTGCATTGACTGTATAGATTGCTTTGTGTAGAATTGACATTTTTGCAATGTTCAGTCTTCCTATCCACGAACATGGTGTGTTCTTCCATTTATGGAGATCTCTTATGGTTTCTTGAAGTAATCTTTTATAGTTTTCTTTGTACAGGTCTTTTGTATCCCTGGTAAGATTAATTTCCAAGTGTTTTATTTTCTTGGTAACTATTGTAAATGGTATTGATTTCCTTATTTCTTTTTCAGCAATCTCTTTGGTGGTGTAGAGGAATCCAACTGATTTTTAGATGTTAATCTTGTATTCGGCCCCTGTGTTAAATCTCTCAAATTAGTTCCAGTAGACTTTACAAGCAATATATTCTTTTAAGAACTACCTAAATGGAATTAACAGCAATCCATTACTAGATATATAACCTAGAGAGGTGAGAGTCAGGACAGGAAAACATATATGCATACTCATATTCATCACAGCACCATTTAAAATAGCAAAAAGATGGAAACAACCTACGTGCCCATCAACGGAAGAATGCATGACCAAACTATGGTATATACACACAAAGGGATGCTCTGCCACAATAAAGAACAATGTAAAGTCTGCAAAACACCGCATACTATGGATGAATTTGGAGGACATTATATTGAGTGAAATAAGTCAATCACAGAAGGACAAATATAGTATTAGTTAATTGTTGTGGAGGGTTAAGGAAAGGTTTATATATGGGGGAAACTTTCTTTGTTGGTTGCGAGGGGTGGGAAGGAGGTGAGGGTACACTGCAAAAAAGAAAAACATGCATTGGTCCATGTCACTTTAGTTTTGTGTATTTCACTGTACATAAATTGTATTTCAATAAAAAAAATGCATGGGAGCAAAGTGACAACAGCAATTTGAAAAAAAAAAAAAAAGATAAAGACCTAAATATACAGTGATTTTATGTTAATAAGAGAGGAATAGCTCAGTAAAGGAAGGTGAGAAGGGTTGCACAACTAGAAAAATGTAACCAGTGTCATTGAATTGTACAAGTGGAAACGCTTAAATTTGTGTACTTGTATATTCTCAACAATAAAACAACAACAACAACAAAATGCTAAGAATATCTCCTATCCTTACCATGAGGGAGGAGGAGCTCCCTCTGTCTCAAGTCTGTGGACAGTGTTAGGATATAAATGGTTGTAGAATTTGACATATGTCTTTGGGTCATGTAAAACACTGATGTGGGTATGTAAGTCATATTTTAAAAAGACAGGAATAAAAAGAATAAGAAGAAGAAGAAGAAGAGAAGGAGAAGGAGAAGGAGAAGTAGAAGGTGAAGGAGAAGAAGAAGAAGAAGAAGAAGAAGAAGAAGAAGAAGAAGAAGAAGAAGAACAGGAGAGGCTTGTTTGAGCAGTTCTGTGACCATAAATAGTAAGGGCTGAACTGAGAAGACCATATATTCACTGGTAGGATATGAGCTGTACTATGCACTTTGATATTCTGTAATATATTCCTATCCCTCTCTACCACCAAATAAAAAGGAAAAAAAAAAAATCTGTGCAGATTTTATCCAATAAATAAATGAAACACATAAAGGTGGAAGGGCAGCAAAGAATTACTAAGAGGAAAGTTAGAGTGAGCTGGAGAAGTAATAGGCAGGCAAAAGAAGATAACCTCACCATCGTCAGGAGTTCAGCTGCGGTCAACAGAGTAGAGAGGTCTCTGAGAAATCTGCAAAATTGTTCCACTCGTTAGTGGATGTTTGAATGTCTCTTCAAATACCTACTGCAAATATAACTTTTCCTGTTTACATTTTTTCTGTACCCTTAATTACTATATCTATTTAGGGAACTCTGGTGGTGTAGTGCCTAAGGCATTTGACTGCTACCAGAAGGCTGAGGTTCAAATCTGCCAGCCATTCCTTGAAAGGAAGATTGGGCAATGTACTTCTGTAGAGATACCACTTCAGAAACTCAAAGAGGGGTTGCTATGAGTCAGAAATGGCTCGATGACAGAGAGGTTGGTTTGGTTTTATGTCTATTTAACTATTATTTTTATTGTTTTAAAAATATAGAGAACACAGTTACCAATTTGATATTTTTCACATATATAGCTCAATAAAACCAGCTATACTATTTTGTGTAACCATCTCTGGTATACTTTGCCCAATTTTCCATCTCCATATTTTAACTACTTTAACTATTTCTGTGTGTGTGTGTATAAGAGTGAGAGCTTTGGAGGGGAAAAAAAAAAAAAAAAAAAACTCTGACATCCCAGCTTCTGACTTCAAGCTTTCATCTCCATTTGATGTTGTTGTTGTTAGTTGTGGTCAAGTGAGCTTTGACTCGTACTGACCCTATGCACAATACAATGAAATTCTGCACAGTTTTGTGCCATCCCTTTCTTACATGGAACAATATAGTAAACATTACTCTACAGCACTAAATTTCCGGGAGTAGAGGTCTAGTTTAGGGACGAGAGTAGTCACATTTAGTTCACATATGTGTAAAGAGGAAAGATTGAATAACTGAATTGCTAGCTATAAAAGTGGAAGAAAAAGAAAACAAAAATAGAAAATGAATTTTAAAGCCAGAGCATAAAATGTGTCTCAAATGTACTTACCAAATTGTTCTGAAACTATGCTCTGCTTTCAAGACTGCATACATGGCTGTTTTCAAGATTTAAAAAAACACTGCCTTGATTTTTGCCCCTCCAAAGTACTTCTGTGATCATGATGATGTATATAAAATTTAATGACTCTGTGCTGGGTTGTTTTCCCTCAGAAATTACTAATTATTTCATATTCTTCAGTCTATTTCTAAAACTTCCATTCTTGCCTTTCAGCTTATTCTATCCATTTGCCTTACCATTAAGCTACAATAATATGTGCTCTGGCCTCTTCTTTGGTGTTCAGAGTTATAAATATTTTTTTAAAAATATTTTTCATTTTTGTATATATAAAATGTACATATTTTGTACATGTATACAGATACATACAGATATATGTATACATACATACATATATATTTATAGGAGCTCTGGTGGCATAGTGTCTAAGGCATTTGACTGCTAACCAGAAGGCTGGCAGTTCAAATTCACCAGCCACTCCTCAGAAGGGAGATTGGGCAATCAACTTCTATAGATACATCACCTCAGAAACCAAAGGAGGGGTCACTATGACACCAAACAACTCATTGGCAGTGAATTTGGTTTGGGGTGTGTGTGTGTGTTGTTGTTATGTGTCGTCAAGTTGGACCCAAATTACAGCAAGCCCTCTTTGGTTTTCCAAGGTGGTATCACAAAAAAAGTAGATTGCCCAGCCTTCCTTCTGAGGAGTAGCTGATGGGTTTGAACTGCTAGCCTTCTCCACCACAGCTAACAACAACAACAACATCAAGTGGGAGTGAAAGCTTGAAGCCAGAAGCTGGGAGGTCAGAGGTTTTTTTTTTTTTTTTTTAACCCCCAAAGCTCTCACTCTTACACACACACACACACACACAGAAATAGTTAAAGTGGTTAAAATACGGAGATGAAAAATCAGGCAAAGTATGTTGGAGATGGTTACACAAAATTATATAGTTGGTTTTATTGAACTGTATATGAGAAAAATATCAAATTGGTAACTGTGTTCTCTATATTTTGAAAACAATCAAAAAAAATAGTTAAATATATATGGAGCTCTGGTGGCTCAGTGCCTAAGTCATTGACTGCTAACCAGAAGGTTAGCAGTTCAAACTCACCAGTCACCCCTCTGTGGAAGGAAGACTGGGCAATATACTTCTGCAAAGATTTACCACCCTGGAAACCTAAAGGGGATTTCTCCAAGTCAGAATCAACTCAAAAGCAGTGAGTTTGGATTTGGTTTATATATGTGTGTGAGTGTGTGTGTGTGTGTGTGTGTGTGGTATATATAAAAAAGTATATGTTATTGTGTTAAGTGCCAGGGAGTCATATCTGACTAATAGCGATCCTATGTACAATAGAACAAAACACTGCCAGGTCCTGTGCTAGCCTTACAATCCTTATTTTACCTGATCCTGTCATTGCAGCCACTGTGTCAATCCATCTTGTTGACCCACCTCCTTTTCATTTACCCACCACTTTACCATGCATGATATCCTTCTCCAGGGAATGGTCCCTTCTGACAACATGATTAGAGTAAGTGAGATGAAGTCTGGCCATTCTCACTTCCAAGGAGCATTCTGGCTGCACTTTTACCAAGACAGATTTGCTAGTTCTTTTTTCAATCCATGGGACTTTCAGTACTCTTTGCCAACACCACAACTCAAAAGCATCAACTCTTCTTCGGTCTTCCTTATTCATTGTCCAGCTTTCACATGCTTATGAGGCTATTGAAAATATTATGGTTTGGGTTGGTCACACCTTAGTCTGCAAGCAGACATTCTTGCTCTTTATCACTTTAAAAGAGGTCTTTTGCAGCAGATTTGCTGATGCAATATGTTGCTTGATCTCTTGACTGCTGCTTCCATTGGTGTTGATTGTAAAACCAAATAACAGGAGATCTTTGACAACTTCAATCTTTTTTCCATTTATTGTGATGCTGCTTATTGGTCCAGCTGTGAGGATTTTTGTCTTCTTTATGTTAAGTTGTAATCCATACTGCAGACTGTAGTCTTCAATCTTCATCAGTAAGTGTTTCAAGTCATTCACACTTTCAGCAAGCAAAGCTGTGTTGTCTGCATATCACAAGTTGCCAATGAACTTTCCTCTAATTTGGATGCCATGTTCTTCTTCATATAGCCTAGCTTCTTGGATTATTTGCTCAGCATACATTCTCGCTTCCAAAGACCATTTTGCGTGCACTTCCTCCAGGTCAGATCTGTCAGTTCTTTTAACAGTCCATGGTACTTTCAGCATTATTTGCCAGCACCACAACTCAAAAGCATCAACTATTCTTCAGTCCTCCTTATTCGTTGTCCAGCTTTCACATGCATACAAGATGATTGGAAATATCATGGCTTGTGTCAGGCACACCTTAGTCCTCAAGGAGACATCCTTGCTCCTCAGCACTTCAAAGAGTTCCTTCGCGGTTGACCTTCCCAGTGCTACACATCATCTAATGTCCTGACTGCTGCTTCCATTGGAATCAATTGTAGAAACAAGCAACATGAATTCTTTGACAATCTCAATCTTCTCTCCATGTATTGTGATGCTGCTCATTGGTCCAGTTGTGAGGATTTTTGTTTTCTTTATATTGAGACATAATCCATATTGCAGACTATATTCTTCAGCCTTCATCAGTAAGGGCCTCAAATCATCCTCATTCTCAGCAAGCAAAGTTGTATCGTCTGCATATCTCAGGTTGTTAATGATTCTTCCTCCAATCCTGATACCACGTTTTTCTTCATATAGTCCAGCTTCTTGGATTATTTGCTCAGCATATATATTGAATAAGTATGCCGAAAGGATACAACCCTGATGCACTCCCTTCTTGATTTTAAACCATGTTGTGTCCCCTTGTTCCATTCGAATGACAGCCTCCTGGTTAAGGTACATGTTCCTCATGAGTACAATCCAGTGTTCGGGAATTCCCATTTTTCTCAATGTTATCCATAATTTGATATGATCCACACAATTGAATGCTTTTACATAGTCAGTAAAACAAAAGTAATCATCTTTGTGGTATTCTTTGCTTTCAGCCAAGATCCATCTGATATCAGCAATGATATGCTTTGTTCCGCATCCTCTTTTGGATCCAACCTGCATTGCTGGAAGTACTCTGTCAATATACTGCTGCAACCATTTTTTTAATTATCTTCAGTAAGATTTTACTTATATGAGATATTAGTGATATTGTTCCTTAATTTCCACATTCTGCTTGATCACCTTTCATTAGAATGGGTACAAATATGCATCTCCTCCAGTCAGTTTACCAGGTAGCAGTCTTCCAAATCTCTTGACATAGACAAGTGAGTATCTTCCGTGTAGCATCCATTTGTTGAAACATCTCAATGGGCTTTCCATCAATTCCTGGAGTCTTGTTTTTTGCCAAATCTTTCAGTGCAGCTTTGATTTCTTCTTTCAATACCATTAGTTCTTGATTATATGCCACCGCCTAAAATGGAAGAACAACTTCTTTTTGGTACGGTGACTCTGTGCATTCCTTCCATCTTCTTTTAACGTTCCCTGCATCATTCAATATATTCTCCATAGAATGTTTCAATATTGCAACTCAAGGGTTAAATTTTTTCCTCAGTGCTTTCAGCTTGAGAAATCACAAGCATGCTCTTCCCTTTTGGTTTTCTAAATCCGGGTCTTTGCACATTTAATTATAATAATTGACTGTGTCTCCTCTAGCTGCTCTTTGAAATCTACTGTTAAGCTCCTTTACCTTGTTTTTTCTTCTATTTGCTTTAGCTACACTCTCTCTCTTTATATCTATATATCTATATATCTATATCTATATCTCTCTATATCTATATCCTAATGTATACTATATGTAATAATACATATATAATAATGTACTGTGTATGTATATTGTGTTGGACTGGGTTCATTAGAGAATCAAACCAGTAAAGTTTATGTATATAGAGAAAGGGAAATTTATCTTAGGAAAATGACTAACAACCCTATAGAAGCTGGCAAGTCCAAAGTTCTTGGATCATACATCAAGCTGGAGGTTTTTTCCAGCTCACGTAGCTGCAGGGGCTGAGGAGCTCAAGGTTGGCAGGCAGTATACTGGTTGTTGACTGCAATGAATGATGAATCCAAGATCTCCAGGCTGAATGGTGGATTGTTGGCTCATAGATAGTTGTAGGCAGCACAACTAATCTCAATCCACAGAAGAGTGTCTCTTTTCTCAGGATGTCCATAAATATACTAGAAGCAGGCAACATCCTTAGGGAAACCTCCTTTCAATTGATTGGCTGCTCAAAACATATATATCTGATCTCATCATTGAAACAACCCACATCACAATTGCTTAAACCACATAGAATTGCCACACACAGCTCTAACTATCACAGTTCACCTCTTGTCAACTTGGCAATTGTACACAACTTTTTAACCATATATATTCTCTAAATAAGGACAGTGATAAAGTCATATTTGTGCCTAGCATGACACGCTAACATACGTACAACTGAAATGTAATAACCTCATTTACATTTCACAGTTCATGACAGAAGGAAACAAAAATATTTGATGCACGTATACAATGAAGAAATACAACAAACACAGTCCACATTTCTGCAACTGGTCACATGGTCATAGCTGATATTCAGAACTACCTTCTTCCACCACCCAATCTGTATTTCCCTTGCCCTCAGCAAGCACCTCAGCTGGTCATGGTACTTTGACTGGTGGGGTGACCCAAATCTTCATTCCTGAATGATCTAGACCATTAGCAGTAATATCAGAATTTGGTTGCTGTAATTTTCCAATGATTTTAATCACAGGGCATGGTAGTACTAAGAGACATCCTAAATAATCTCCTGTATTCCAGACATATTCTTCTTTACCTCCCTTATATAATGTCAATCCAATTCCCCCTTGGTAATCAGGATCTATCACACCAGGTAGTACAGTAATACCCTTGTTTGTCTGTTGAGCCAGAGGCATGAGGAAGCCAAAATGACTGGGTGGCTTCCTTAATGTCCAGTTCAATGCAATCAGTATTGTGTCTCCATGTGGGAGTGTTCCTCCCTTTGGGACTAAGATCTCCAGACCCACAGAGCATAGGGTAGCAGGGACAGGAAGCACAATTTTTTGAGGGGTAATAGTGAGGGGCACCATTCCCGTTTCCACACCTTGGTTCCTGGACCCATGAATCCTGGCTATTGCAGAAACAGAATCATATATTGGACGCTAGTTTAGAGCATGTACAGCCTCCTGGAGAACATTATCCCAACCCTTCAATGTATTGCCACCTAACTGACACCATAATTATGTTTTCAGTAGGCCATTCCATTGTTCTATCAAGCCAGCTGCTTCAGGATGATGGGGAACATGGTAAGACCAGTGAATTCTATGAGCATAGGCGTATTGCTGCACTTCATTTGCTGTGATGTGAGTCCCTTGATCTGAAGCAATGCTGTGTGGAATACCATGATGGTGGATAAGGCATTCTGTATGTCCACAGATGGTAGTTTTGGCAGAAGCATTGCATTCAGGGAAGGCAAATCCATAACCTGAATAAGTATCTATTCCACTAAGAACAAAACACTGTCCTTTACATGATGGAAATGGTCCAATGTAATCAACTGCCACCAGGATGCTGGCTGAACACCCCAAGGAAGGATCCATATTGCAGACTCAGTGTTGTTCTCTGTGCTGGCAGATTGGGCACTCAGAAGTTGTGGTAACCAAATCAGCCTTGGTAAGTGGGAGTCCATGTTGCTGAGCCCATGCATAACCTCCATCCTGCCACCATGGCCACTTTTTCATGAGTCCATCGAGCAATGACAGGAGTAGCTGGGGAAATAGGATAGCTGGTTTCCAATGAACGTGTCATCTTATCCACCTGATTGTTAAAGTCCTCCTCTGCTGAGGTCACCTTTTGGTGGGCATTCACGTGGGACACAAATATCTTCGTTCCTTTGGCCCATTCAGAGAGATCAATCCACATACCTCTTCCCCATACATCCTTGTCACCAATGTTCCATTCATGCTCCTTCCAAGTCACAGACCATCCAGCCAAGCCATTAGCCACACCCCATAAATCCATATATAATCAAACATCTAGCCATTTCTTATTCCATGCAAATTGAACAGCTGTTTGCACAGCTTGAAGTTCTACCCATTGGGAAGATTTCCCTTCAACACTGTCTTTCAAGGAAGTCCCAGAAAGATGCTTCAATGCTACTTCTGTCCACTTTCGAGTGGTGTCTGCACATCATGCAGAACCATCTGTAAACCAGGCATAAGTTTTCTCTTCCTCTGTCAACTGATCATAAGGAATCCCTTATGAAACCATAGTTGCAGACTTGGAGAGGGAAGGTAATGTGACTGGAGTGGAGACGATAGGCATTTGGGCCACTTCCTTATGCAACTTACTTGTGGCTTCAGGTCCTGCTCAAGCCCGATCTCTGATATACCACTTGCATTTAATGATGGTGTGATGCTGTGCACATCCAACTTTATGACTCTGTGGGTCAGACAACACCCAGTTCATGATGGGAAGCTCAGGCCTCATGGTGACTTGGTGGCCCATGGTTACATTCAGCTTCTACTAAAGCCCAATAACAAGCTAAAAGCTGTTTCTCAAAAGGAGAGTAGTTATCTGCAGAGGATGGCAGTGCTTTGATCCAAAATCCCAAGGGTCTGCATTGTGATTCACCAATAGGGACCTACCAAAGACTACAAACAGCATCTTTATCTACTACAGACACTTCAAGCACCCTTGGATCAGCTGGATCATATGGCCTAAGTAGCAGAGCAGCCTGCACAGCAGCCTGAAACTGTTGCAGAGCCTTCTGTTTTCTAGGCACCACTCAAAACTAGCAGCTTTCTGAGTCTTTTGATAAATAAGCCACAGTAACACACCAGAATGAGGGACATATTGCCTCCAAAATCCAAAGAGGCACACCAGATGTTGTGCCTTCTTTTTAGTTGTGGGAGAACCCTGGTACAATAACTTATTCTTCACTTTAGTAGGAATATCTTGACATGTCCCACATCATTGGACCCCTAGAAATTTCATTGAGTTGGAAGGTGTTTGAAATTTTGTTGGCTTAATTTCCCAACCTCTAGCATGCAGTTGTCTCACCAATAATTCTAAAGTCATCGATACTTCTTCCTTACTAGATCCAATCAGCATAGTGCCATCAATATAATGGAACAGTGTGATGTCTTGTGGAAGGGAAAGGTGATCAAGTTCGCTATGGACTAAATTATGACATAGTGCTGAGGAGTTGATATACTCCTGAGGAAGCACTGTGAAAGTATACTGTTGGCCTTGCCAGCTGAAAGTAAACTGCTTCTGAGGGTCCTTTCAAATTGACATAGAGAAAAAGGCATTAGCCAGATCAATAGCTACATACGAAGTACCAAGAGATGGACTAATTTGCTCAAGCAATGAAACCACATCAGGAACAGCAGCTGCAATTAGAGTCAACACCTGATTAAGTTTATGATAATCTACTGTCATTCTCCAAGATCCATCTGCTTTTTGCACAGTCAAAATAGGTGAATTAAATGGGGATGTGGTAGTAATCACCACCCCAGTACCCTACAAATCCTTGATAGTGGCAGTAATCTCTGCAACCCCTCCAGTTACATGGTATTGCTTTTGATTTACTATTTTTGTATGTAGAGGCAGTTCTAATGGCATCCAATTGGCTTTCCCTACCATAATATTCCTTACTTCACATGTCAGGGACCCAGTGTTGGAATTCTTTCAATTGCTCAGTATATCTATTCCAATTATGCATTCTGGAACTGGGGAAATCACTACAGGATGGGTTCTGGGACCCACTGGACCCACTGTGGAATGCACCTTAGTTAAGACTCCATCAATAACTTGACCTCCATATGCCCCCACTCTGACTGGTGGGCCACAATGACACTTTGGGTTTCCTGGAATTAGTGGCAGTTCAGAGCCAATGTCCAGTAATCCCTAAAAAGTCTCAATATTTCCTTTTCCCCAATGAACAGTCTCTCTCAAAAATGGCCTCAGATCCCTTTGGGGAAGGCTGGGAGAAAGACAGCCATTATGAATTTTTGGCAATGTAGTGGGGTCCTTCCTCAAAGGGACCTGGCCTCCTCTTCATTCAAGGGGTTGTGTGTCTGTAAACTGACTCATGTCTGGGAACTGATTTAGAGGCTGTGACTCTGTATTCTGGAGATTCAATCTGGGCTGCTGTTCATGTGACCTAGAATTCTTTTGTCTATACAGACCAAGTAAACATTTAGTAGGTTTGACATGTATTTCACTACCATGTATGTCACTACTCAGGAACACCATGCACAAGTAGCCAATGCCATAATTCCTCAAGAGTCAGACTAATCTGATTAGTATTCCAACTCTGCTGTCCATTATGGTAACCACTCCCACCTTGTCTTTGTCAATTAACTGCTGCCACTTGGCCCCTAGTACCATGGGGTCCAATCAGCCCCATCATAGTTAAATGTCTTAGTTCAGTTGGGGCAGTTCCCACTGTCAAATCCGGCTTACATAAAATAACAATCACAGCAATCTTCAAGGATGTTGGAGCTCCTTTCACAAATTATTCCTCACTGTCCTGGTGAAAGGTATGTTTTCTGGACTCTCCATTTCTGGATCTAGGGGTCTAATCTGATAAATCCATTCTAATAGGCCAATTTCCCTAAGCCTCTGGATACCTTCTTCCACATTATGCCAAGGCAGGTCTGGTACTTCAATTTGACTTAAGATAGATCACCACACAATCCATACTTCAGTAAGACAAACCAATAAACTATTTGATACTTTCCTAACCTTTCACACTGAAACATTGAATAAAGAATCCATACTTAGGAGCTCTGGTAGCATAGTGCCTAAGGCACTTCACTGCTAACCAGAAGGCTGGCAGTTCAAACCCAACAGCCACTCCTCGGAAGAAAGGTTGGGCAATCTACTTTCATAGTGATATTGCCTTGGCAACCTAAGGAGGGGTCGCTATGAGTCCGGACCGACTCGATGGCACCTAACAACAACAACAACAACAATACTTAGTGGGCCTAAATCAATAAACTCAGACTGATCCAATGTTGCATTCCTTGGACCATTATCCCACACTCGTAGTAACCATTCCCATATATATTCTCCAGGTTTCTCTCTGTACATGTTAGCAAAATCAAGTAGGTCTTTTCAGGTGTAGTGTACCACCTCCTCAGTCACATTTTGTATTTCACCTTTTGGGTTTCGTTTGGACTTAAATTGAGTTAAACAACAATGTGTGGTTGGAGAAGTTCCTGAGAACATTCAGCAATTTCTTCCATGGCCTCTGCCTCAGGCAATGGCCCAGCAGGAACAACCGGGCTAATCCTATCAAACTGAGGTGGAGAGGATAATGATTTTATAGTAATCCCTTCAGAAGGGAGGGATTCGACAGAATTTACAGGCTCCATATCCTGATCTTCCTGGCTATCTTCCCATATGTCCCCATTCCAGGTTTCAGGATCCCATTTTTCCCCAATCAATGCCCTCACTTTAACATCAGACACCATTCTGGGTTACTAACTTAATTGACGTTGTAATTCAGCCACATTTACAACAAGACTCTGGGTTTGGTTTTTGGGAATATCAGCTTTGTTACTAGAAGAGTAAGACTTTCTTTCAGAGCACAACTGGAAACATTGAGGTCTTTTATATAGGTGCTTAAGCTGTGACTCAGGAGTCCTGAGCTCATCTCTCTCTTTCACCACTTTGTCTAGTGTAACTAGCATCAACCAACCAGCATACTCCTTATGCTGACAAAATTGCAGAAAAGTATCAAATATGCAATCACCCAGAGCCTCACATCTCACAAGTACTTGATCTATTGGTGGTGCTATTTTGCATAATTAATGTTGCCACTTCACACCATGAATTAGCAGGACCCTCTTTACAAACAGAAGCAGGGTCACTAGTGTCTTTACGATTAATAAAATTGGAGAACCAATTTAGGAAGCCCATCCTTATGATTTTGTCTCTCTAAAACCACTCTCAGTACCAAGTGTGTTAGGCTGGGTTCTCTGGAGAAACAGTCAGTAAAGCTTATATATATAGAGAAAGGGAAATGTATCTTAGGAAAATGGTTCACACACGTATGTTGTTGTTGTTGTTATGTGCCATGGAGTCAGACCCGACTCGTAGCAACCCTTCCTTGGGTTTCTGAGACAGTATCACTATGGAAGTAGATTGACCCATTTTCCTTCTGAGGAGTGGCTAGGGGTTTGAACCACCAGCCTTCTGATTAGCAGTTAGGTGCATTATGCACTATGCTACCAGAGCTTACACACTTACAGAAGCTGGGAAGTCCCAAGTTCTTGGATCAAGTGTCAAGCTGGATGCTTTTCCTGACTCACACAGCTGTAGGGGTGAGGAGCTCAAAGTTGACAGGCAGTATACTGGTTGTTGACTCCGATAAATGACAAGTCCAAGATCTCCAGCTGAACAGTGGATTGTTCACTCATGGACAGTTGTAGGCAGCACAACAGAATTCCTATCCACAAAAAAATGCATCTATTCCCAGGATGTCCATAAATATATGGGAAGCAGGCCACACCCCTAGGGAAACTCCCTTTCAACAGATTGGCTGCTCAAAACATATACATCTGATCCCATCATCATTGAAAGAACCCACATCACAATTGCTTAAACCACACAGAATTGTGGTCCAGCCAAGGTGACACACAGCTCCAACTATCATACACACACACACACACACACACACACACTATATCTTCTGAGGAGTGGTTGGTGGATTTGAACCACCAGCCTTTTGGTTAGCAGTCAAATGCCTTAGTCACTATGCTACCAGAGCTCTCAATGTGTCCTGGATCCTGTGTATTGGCTTTCATGTCCTTATTCCAACTTCATGATCCCATTTCTTACCAACAGATATCCTTACTTTAACTTCAGAGACTATTTGAGGTAGGGAATTCAAATGGCACTCTTACAATAAAACCCTGGTTTTGGTTTTTGGAAATATCAATTGTTACTACAAGAAGATTTTATTTCAGGGCACAAGTAGCAACTTTGAAGTTTTTCATGAAGTGCTTGGGCTTTACTCCAAAGCCTTGAGTTCATAATTTTTTTTTTTTTTCACTACTTTAACATATGTAGCACCAATCAGCCACCTTCCCTATATTTTTCATTCTTATTATTGTAGAAAAATATCAAACATGTGATCACCCAGAATATTGCTTCTCACCCATTCTTGATCTATTGGTGGTGACTCTTGCATATTAATATTGCTGCCTCATTTCATAGATTAGCAGTGCTCTCTTTCGTAGTGGCAGCAAAATCATCAGTGTCTTTAAAATTAATCATACTGGAGAACTGATTTAAGAAATTCATCTTTATGATTTTGTTTTTCTAGAATCATTCTCAGGACCAAACTTCTTAGGCTGTATTCTCTAGAGAAATAAAATTAGTGAGGCTTCTCTCTCTCTCTCTCTCTCTCTCTCTCTCTCTCTCTCTGTGTGTGTATGCACACAAACACAGAGATATGAGGGCTCTGGTGGCATAGTTACTAGAGCATTTGACTGCTAACCACAAAGATGGTGGTTCAAACCCACCAGGTACTCTTTAGAAGGTGTAGACAAAGAGTAATAGATATATTTATGCTTAGGAAATGGCTTACATGATTGTAGAGACTGGTAACTCCTAAGTCAATAGGTTAGACATCACATTGGATACTTCTCCTTACACATGTAGCTGTGGAAGCTGAAAAATCTAAGATGGACAGGTCAGATGGAAGGCTGCTGGTTTACAGTCTGTAGAAGTTGATGAACCCCCAAATCAGTGGGCAGTACAACAAGCTCCTGGCTCAAATCCCAAGAACTGAGGAACAGATGAAAGCAAGCCAAATGCAGGATCTGGAACAAGCAAAAATAAGGCAGAGAACTTTGCCAAAATTAACATATATATTAGACACAGGCCATACCTCTGAAGAAACAACTTTCAACTGATTGACTACTCATAGCATATCTCATAATGGAGGTGATTACCTTGTAACTCACAAACCATTTAGAATCATGACCCAATCAAGTTGACACACAACCTTAACCATTGTAAAAGGATATCATTACTGATGTCAGGTGGATCTTAATTAAAAACAATCATCATTTTCATTATAATTCTGCTAAGTAAATTTTAAATTGGCTGCTAATGTTTATTTTATTCTGCCATTTGTAGTTCTGTTACATTATCATATTTCATACTAAAGAAATGCTCTAAATATTGTATAAAAGAGAATACACAGTGCTTAGATAACACAGCTAAGTAAGCATAATTTAAGGGGAAAAACAAAGGATAATTCATTTGCATTTGACTGTGTGGACCATAACAAATTATGGATAACATTAAGTAGAATGGGAATTCCATATACTTAATTGAGCTTATGAGGAACCTGTATGGAGACCAAGAGTCAATCTTTGAACAGAACAAAGGGACAATGGATGATTTATAATCAGAAAATGTGTGTGTCAGAGATGACCTTTTCACCAAACTCATTCAAATTGTATGCTGAGCTAATAATCTGAGCAACTAGACTACATGAAGAATAACATGACATCAAGATTGGAGGAAGATTCATTAAAAACCTGAGGCATGCAGATGACACAACTTTGCTTCTTGAAAGTGAAGATTGTGTGAAGTACATGCTGATGAAGATCAAAGACTATAGCCTTCAGTATAGTTTATACCTCAACATAAAGAAAACTAAAATCCTCCCAACTGGACCAATAAGCAACATCACAATAAATGGAAAAAGATTGAAGTCGTCAGATATTTTATTTTACTTGGCTCCACAATCAACAGCCATGGAAGCAGCAGTCAAGAAATCAGTTGACATATTGCACTGGACAAATCTGCTGCAAAAGACCTCTCTAAAGTGTTAAGGAGCAAAGATGTCACTTTGAAGACAGAAGTGTGCTTGACACAAGCAGTTGTTGTTGTTGTTGTTGTTATGTGCCGTCGAGTCGGCCCCGACTCATAGCGACCCCTCCTTGGGTTTCCGAGGCAGTATCACTACGGAAGTAGGATTGCCCAACCTTCCTTCCGAGGAGTGGCTGGTGGGTTTAGGATTTTCAAAAGCCTCATAAGCACATGAAAGCTGAACAATCAATAAGGAAGACAACAGAAGAATTCATGTATTTGAATGGTGGTTCTTGTGAAGAGTATTGAAAATACCATGGATTGCTGGAAGAATGAACAAAGCAATCTTGGAAGAAGTACAGCAGGAAAATGCTGGAATGCTCCTTGGGAGCAAGAACAGCCAGACTTCATCTCATGTATTGTCGTCATGTTGGAAGTCTCTAGAGAAGGAAATCATGGTTCGTAAAGTAGAGAGTAAGTGAAAAAGGGGAAAACCCTTCATGAGATGATTGGCACAACGACTGCAATTTTGCATAGTAATGATTGTGAGGATGGTGCAGGACTGGGCAGTGTTTCATTCTCTTGTACATAGGTTTGTTGTGAGTAGGAACTGACCTGCTGGCACTTAACAACAAAAAAAAAATACATCTTACAATTGAGAAAACAGTTTTTCTGTTTATCTTCCAAATAGCCAGTGAATAGCGTAATGGAAGTTAGTTTAAATAGTATCTCTTATTGTACAGGTAAGAAAACGAGGTTTGTAAAGATTGAGACTTATTAAAAGTCACACATTAAATAAATTTTGGGTGAGATAAAGAATCAAGATGACTGACATCAATTTTTCTCAATGTTCATTTCAAATATATAATATTGCTTTTTATGTCTTTAACATAGTAAATACAAACTTGCAGAAGGTAAACATTTCATACAAATGTTTAAAATTGAGTAAGAATTATAAAATATTTATTGAGAAATTGTCATAAGGCAGACCATATTCAGTTTGTGTGAAATAATATAATTTTACATAAAACTATATATATATATATATATATGTATATGTATATGTATATATATAAACAATAAGTTTAACATTACGTATACATATATATGCAATTTAACTAATAGGGACAGTCAGTTGTTGATTTTTGAGGTGTTGATTTTTATTTAATTCTCTAAAGACAGAATATTGATAGAATCTGGGCACTGTATTTTATACTTGGTCTAATATCTAACTCCTTATGTTTTATTTAGAAGATAAATTAAATAGATGAGAGCTCATTTTGTTTCTAGTTGCAGTCAAGTAAGATGTACACGTGGGAAATCTCTGTCTTCCCACTGGATTTTGAGTTTATGTACAGCCTTTACATTTGGCCTTTCAACTTGCATGACCTCTGAGCATAAGGAGCTATTGGTAGAGATCATCTGTGGAAGGTATTTAAGTGATATAGAGCCAAATGACAGTTTTGAGATCTTGCTACAATTTTCCTGTGCAAATACATGCCCTATGGCTAATTATCACAGTAGCCTTGCAGTATGGTTTCACAGTGCAGTGATTCCCTCTTCTTCTGTAGGAGAGAAGCATTGCAGCATCTGCTTTTCCTACACATTTTACTTATGCAAAATTTTGTGCTGTTTCAGGTTGCTCAAATAAGAGAAAGAAAGCTCCCAAGAGTCGGAGTGCTACAGTACTGCTGATACAGCAAGTAATTTCTTCACTGTAGCTCAGCTGGGATTTGTATAGCCTCAACAGCATAGGTTAGTAACCCTGTGTATAACATAGTTACAGAATTTTCTTCACTTAACATATAAATTAAATTTATAAATTCATATAAATTAATAAGTGAACTTAAATGAGTGCAACACACACCTAAATATATATAAAACACAAAATGGACATAATCATTAATATAAACTAGATTTACAGAGAAGAGAGCAAAAAGATCAAATGTTAAGAATCCTGGGATTATCTACTCTGTTTTTAAAAAATATTTTAGTAAATATTAATTTTTCTTACATATGATACATGGCATGGGATCTCTGGTAGCATAATGCCTAAGGCACTTGACTGCTAACCAGAAGGCTGGCAGTTCAAACCCACCAGCCACTCCTCAGAAGGAAGGTTGGGCAATCTACTTCCATAGAGATACTGTCTTGGAAGCCCAAGGAGGGGTCACTATGAGTCAGGGCCGACTCGATGGCACATAACAACAACAACATAGTACATGACAGAGAACCTGATAGTCATGTGTTGTGATACTGAAATGTCTACTTATGTCATTTTTGTAAGATAATTTTAAATTCATCTACTCAACTCTGAAGAAAATACAAGCACCTTCTCTTCACTATTAAATTTTCTAAATTGTATATAAACTATCGAAATATCTCATTTTCTTACACCATCTTTTTAGGTTTCTGGGTTTCTCATGCCTTGTTGTTGGAAGATCTTGAGTCAGAATGGCATTGGGGTTGTTAGAGATTGAGGGAATTGTTTTTGCACCACAGCATTAGACAGTCATACAAGGCAGGATTCCTGAGAAAACATTTAACTCTGAATGAGACAATTGTCTATGGTCAAGAGAAATTATCAGAAAGGGACACAGCTGGAAAAATCTAGAGTTTTCACCCCCAGCAACTGAGGCATGCACACCACAGTACAGAGGAAAGAATGTGGATGGAGCCCAACTTTATCCATTATAATCATGACCCTTCACCATCCACATCGATCTGCTTCTCATCAAAGTTTGCTCCATTTTGGAATAGGATTCTGGTTAGTATTGTTCTTGAGAAATTTTTAAGACAATAGACAAAGGAAAAAACCACAGCCCAAAGTCACAATTAATCTCAAAGCAAAATGTCTCTCTTCACTGTGCAACACTTAAACTGAGCTTGATGCATCAACACTCAGAAGCAAGGTGGGTGCATTGACTCAATCAGTGGCTAAATTTGAGCTGCAGTCTGGGTCCCTACCCATACAAATTTATAAAAATATTTAATAGAATATTGATTTCACAGACATAAGAGAAAGGATCACCCAACAAAAATATTACTTATATTATGCAAACAAAAAAATTATTGAGGAAAATTGACTAATATTAAAACCCATAACCCTTTGCTTGGTATCCATATGTGAGTCATTTCTCAAGCTCACACCTATTATCTAAAGAGAAGAGTTCCACTCTGTCTGTTTTGCAGCGATAGAAGATTAAGGTTTCCTTAAATCCTGTCAAGGATGCTTTCTAGCTTCCACAGTTTTTCCCTTAAATTGATTATTAATCATCTTGATCCAGATATTATTTCTTTTCAACAGATCCAAAATGTTCTCCAGCAGCCACCAATTACATAATCATTATAATTATTATTCCACCATACCTATCCAGTCTCAGAGATATATCATCAGCCAGTGTTTTCCTTCGCTATTGAAAATTCTAATGATTGTACTGATAGATCAATTGATTGATGGGATACAGTCAGCCAGCAAGTAATACATTTCCAAAGTCACATTATAAAATTTGCCTCATAGGATCACCCTATGTCTGGTTCTAATTATCTTAAAATTAATTTTTCTGAAAGAAAACTTTGATATAGAAAACACTATGGAAGAGCTTCCTAGAATAGTATTCACAGGAAAAACATCAGAAAGAAAGTTAGGGATGGAGTAATAAGCAGAAGGAAAGGCAGGTACATAAGATAATCTTATGTGGAGCTCTGGAGCTGGGTAGCCCTTCAGAGTTAACCCAAAATGAGGAAAAGTGACAGACTTTCTCACTGTCTCCAAAAGCAGGGGAGGGAGATCATCAGGTCTTGGGGAATCTGTACAGAGCAGTTATTAAAGTAATGATCTTTAATTGCAGTTTTATTTGTGTTTTCATATTAATTTATTTATTTGACAACCTTATGAAAAAACAATAATTATGTTGTCAAATTCTCCACACTTTTATTAACTTTCTTTCCTCTGCTTTTTCTCTCAACTATTTTTAGAGGTATATTATCCAACTATAATTGTGGATATTTTTATTATTCTTACTTGTGATGTTTTATATGTTTATTAAGGTATGTTTTTGAGTAAATACAATTTCAGTATTCTTAATCTCTTTTTGAATTGACGAAAGTCTTTGAATTTGTAAGTGCTAATTATAGTATAGTGCCTAAGGCACTGTACTGCTAACCAGAAGGATGGTGGTTCAAACCCATCAGCCACTCCTTGGAAGGAAGTTTGGGCAATCCTACTTCTGTACTGATACAGCCTCAGAAACCCAAGGAGGGGTTGCTCTGAGTTGGGACTGACTCAACAGCATATAACTGCAACAATTATCTATACTCAATTCCGATCGATTATTTCCTTTGTTCTTTCATCTACTATACTATATTAATTATTGTTTCTAATAATGCCAGTATATATACTGATTGGATGACAGATAGCTGGTTAGCTTTGATGTGGACTTGCTGTCAGGTCAAATAATTAAGTTTCTTTAAATTTCAATTGATCACAAACAGGTCACTCCCATATGAAAATATGCACTTAACCTTTTCTACAAGAGTATGAGGAAATATTTAGCTAATGCAACACATCATTTTACATCTTGGTTACTGCTTTCATGGGTATTGATTGTGAATCCAAGTAAAATGAAATCCTTTACATCTTCTATATTTTCTCTATTTATCATAATTTCCCTTTAAGGTCCACTAATGAGGACTTTTTGTTTTCTTTATGTTAAGATGAAATACATTTTGAAGGGTGTATTCTTGACCTACACCAATAAATACTTCAAGTCATCTTCACTTTCAGCAAGGAAAGTTGTTCATATGCATATCCTAATGCCATGCCCAACTTCTCAGATTGCTTGCTCAGCATACACACTGAATAAATATTGTGAAATGATACAGCTTGACACACACCTTTCCTAATTTTAAACATTCAAGATTCGCTTGTTCTGTTTCAATGACTGCTTCTTCATCTATGTACAGTTTCCTCAGGAGCACAATTATGTGTTCTGGATTTCCTATCGTTCACAATGTTATTTATAATTTGTTATGCTTCACCACAGTTGAATGTCTTTACATAGTCAATAAAACACAGGTAAAGATCTTTCTGGTATTCTTCACTTTCAGCCAAGGTCCATTTGAAATCAGTAATGATATCTCTCATTCCACATCCTCTTCTGAATCCAGCTTGCATCACTGTACCAATTTTGGGGTTATTTTCAGTAAAAAATTCATTTGCATGTGATATTAATAATGCTTTTTGATAATTTCCATGCTCTGTGGAATGCATTAGGCATATCTGCTGTAAAATAAATCTTTAAAATGTTAAAGAGCAAAGATGTTACTTTGAGACTAAAGTGCACTTGGCCCAAATCATTGTCTTCTCAATAGCCTCATATGCATATGAAAGTTGGGAAATGAATAAGAAAGATCACAAATTTTATGAATTTCAATTGTGGTGTTGGTGAAAAATATTGAAAATACCATAGCAGGGATTGCCAGAAGAATGAACAGATCTGTCTTGAGGGAGTACTGTTGCATGCTCCTTACAAGCAAGAATGGCCAGAATTCATCTCATGTGCTTTGATGAAAAGAGACCAGTCCCTGGAGAAGGTTATCATGCTTTTTTAAAGAAGTGGGTCAATGAAAAAGGGAACGATCTTCAACAAGAAGGACTGACACAGAGGCTATAACCATTGACTCAAGTGCTGTAACAATTGCCAGGATGATGCAAGATTAGAAAGTGTTTCCTTCTGTTGCACATAGGGTTGCTATGAGGCTGAAATGACTTCACCACCTCTAATCTAACAAAAAAAAAAAAAAAATACTCATTTAAACTTCTCATGCTGCCTCATTATCAAATAAGCACTCAGAAGTAACATGAATCTTTGTCTTCATTTATAAATATTCATTGTTGTTGTTGTTGTTATGTGCCGTCAAGTTGGACACAACTCACAGCGACCCCTCCTTGGGTTTCCAAGGAAGTATCATTATGGATGTAGATTACCCAGCTTTACTTCTGAGGATTGGCTGGTGGGTTTGAACCACCAGCCTTCTGGTTAGCAGTCAAGTCCCTTATCCACTATGCTACCAGGGATCCCTAAAAGGATGATTGGGCTATCTACTTCTGTAATGACAATGCATCAGAAACCCAAGGAGGGGTCACTATGAGTTGGGTCTGATTTGACCAACAACAACAACATGAATAGTCATTAGACAAATATATTTATGGATAAATAACTTCATATTCTGAAAGTACATGAAACATGAATAAGTAATATAGAAAGTAAATTAACTTTAGTAATTAAACAATTATTAAAAAGAAGAAAAGACTAAAATGGATGTCAGAAGAGACTCTGAAACTTACTCTTGAGTGGTGAGTAGTTAAATGAATGGAAGAATTGATGAAGTAAAAGAGCTGAATAAAGGATTACAAGAGACCACTCAAGGAGACAAAGTAAAGTAATATAAGAAAATGTGCAAAGATCTAGAGTTAGAAAATCAAAAGGAGAAGATAATGCTCCACATTTCTCAAGCTGGAAAAACTGAAGGAAAATTCAAGCTTCAATTTGCAGTATTGAAAGATTCTATAGGCAAAATATTGAATGATGCAAATATCATGAAAAGGAGGTGGAAAGAATACAAAAAATCAGTGTATCAGAGAGAATCAGTTGACATTTAATCATTTCAGGAAGTAGTATGTGATCAAGAGCAAATGGTATTAAAGGAAGAAATCCAAGCTGCACTGAAGAAATGGACAAAAACAAGGCTTTAGGAATTGACAGAATATCCATTGAGATATTTCAACACATGGATGAAGTACTGGGAGCCCACAACATTTATGTGTAGAAATTGGAAGACAGTTGTCTGGCAAATTGACTGGAAGAGATCCATATTTGTGGCTTTTCCAAAGAAAGGCCATCCAACACAGTTGGGAATCATCGAAAAATTATCATTAATATCACATGCAAGTAAAATTTTGCTAAAGATAATTCAAAAATAGTTGCAGCAGTATACTGAGAAGGAACTGCCGGAAATTCAAGGCAGCTTCAGAAGAGGATGTGGAAGAAGTGCTATCATTGCTGATGTCAGATGGATCTTAGCTCAATTCAAAGAATACCAGATTGACCTTGCCTGAAAGCAAAGAATGCCAGAAAGATATTTATGTGTGTTTTATTGACTACACAAAGCATTTGACTGTGTGGATCATAATAAATTGTGGATAACATTGCAAAGAATGGGAATTCCAAACCACTTAATTGTGCTCATGAAGAACCTGCACATAGACAAAGAGGCACAAAGACACATAAGCCCATAGGTACAAGGACCTTTTTCAAAAAGAACAAGAGGGTACTTAGTGCATGGTTCAAAATCAGGAAAAATGTGTGTCAGGGCTGTATTGTTTCACTATATTTATTCAATCTGTATACTGAGCAAATAACCAGATTTTCTGGACTATATGAAGAACATGGCATCAGGATTGGAGGAAGAATTATTAACAACCTGTGATACATAGATGACACCATCTTGCTTGCAGAAAGTAAAGAAGACTTGAAGTACTTACTGATGAATATCAAAGACTACATCCTTCTGTATGTATTACACCTCAACATAAAGAAAACAAAATTCACTATCATCATAAATGGAGAAAAGTTTGAAGTGGTCAAGGATTTCTTTTAACTTGGATCCATGGAAGCAGCAGTCAAGAAATCAAACAACTTATTGCATTGGACAAATCAGCTCTAAAATACCTCTGTAAAGAGCAAAGTTGTCCCTCTGAAGACTAAGATGTACTGGATTCAAGCCACGGCATGTTCAAAGCCTCATACACATGTGAGAGATTGACAATAAATAAAGAAGTCTTCAGAAGAATTAGTGAATTTGAATTGTTGTGTTGGCAAAGCATATTGCGTGTGCCATGGACTGCTAAGTCTATGAACAAATTTGTCTTGGAGAATGCTTCTTAGAAGTAAGAATGGCCAGACTTTGTTTCATGTACTTTGGTCATGCTGTCAAAAGGTCCCTGGAAGAGGATATCATGCTTCGTAAAGTAGAAGGCCAGAGAAAAAGGGAAAGATCTTCAATGAGATGGTTTAACACACTATCTGTGCTAATGTGCTCAAGTACTGCAACAACTATGACAATGATGAAGTACCAGGCAGTATTTCATTTTGTT